>NW_022262397.1:35000-182443 GCF_002021735.2 Oncorhynchus kisutch
AGGGGTGTTTGGCCTTTAGGCCTGTATGTCCCTTCATCCCATGAGAGAGAGTTTAACTTTTTAAGCCTCTCTGTGTCTTCTTATTCATAATCTTTTAATTTTTGGGTTACCGCTTGTATAGCAATCAGTATCCATCGTGAAATTTCAAAGTGTCCATAATGCACTCAGGTCGCCCCCGACAGAGAGAGGGCCGTAGTAGGGTGTTTCCATAGCGGGCATTAATATCAGAATGACCCTTAAATGCATTTAGGACCATATTTGAATTTTTGGGTTACCAGATGCACGTTTTCAATCACCAGGTGCACGGTTTCAATCACCAGGTGCACGGCTCTATTTCCTCCTCCAGCACTTGTCAAACAGTCCATAAAGCACCCAGGACGGCCCTGAGTGAAAGAGGGCCGTAGTAGGGTGCTCCTATAGCGGGCATTAAAATCAGAATGACCGTTAAATGCATTTATGACCATATTTGTGTTTTTGGGTTACCAGATGCACGGTTTCAATCACCAGGTGCACGGCTCTATTTCCTCCTCCAGCACTTGTCAAACAGTCCATAAAGCACCCAGGACGGCCCTGAGTGAAAGAGGGCCGTAGTAGGGTGCTCCTATAGCGGGCATTAAAATCAGAATGACCGTTAAATGCATTTATGACCATATTTGTGTTTTTGGGTTACCGCTTGTATAGCAATCAGTATCCATCGTGAAATTTCAAAGTGTCCATAATGCACTCAGGTCGCCCCCGACAGAGAGAGGGCCGTAGTAGGGTGTTTCCATAGCGGGCATTAATATCAGAATGACCCTTAAATGCATTTAGGACCATATTTGAATTTTTGGGTTACCAGATGCACGTTTTCAATCACCAGGTGCACGGTTTCAATCACCAGGTGCACGGCTCTATTTCCTCCTCCAGCACTTGTCAAACAGTCCATAAAGCACCCAGGACGGCCCTGAGTGAAAGAGGGCCGTAGTAGGGTGCTCCTATAGCGGGCATTAAAATCAGAATGACCGTTAAATGCATTTATGACCATATTTGTGTTTTTGGGTTACCAGATGCACGGTTTCAATCACCAGGTGCACGGCTCTATTTCCTCCTCCAGCACTTGTCAAACAGTCCATAAAGCACCCAGGACGGCCCTGAGTGAAAGAGGGCCGTAGTAGGGTGCTCCTATAGCGGGCATTAAAATCAGAATGACCGTTAAATGCATTTATGACCATATTTGTGTTTTTGGGTTACCGCTTGTATAGCAATCAGTATCCATCGTGAAATTTCAAAGTGTCCATAATGCACTCAGGTCGCCCCCGACAGAGAGAGGGCCGTAGTAGGGTGTTTCCATAGCGGGCATTAATATCAGAATGACCCTTAAATGCATTTAGGACCATATTTGAATTTTTGGGTTACCAGATGCACGTTTTCAATCACCAGGTGCACGGTTTCAATCACCAGGTGCACGGCTCTATTTCCTCCTCCAGCACTTGTCAAACAGTCCATAAAGCACCCAGGACGGCCCTGAGTGAAAGAGGGCCGTAGTAGGGTGCTCCTATAGCGGGCATTAAAATCAGAATGACCGTTAAATGCATTTATGACCATATTTGTGTTTTTGGGTTACCAGATGCACGGTTTCAATCACCAGGTGCACGGCTCTATTTCCTCCTCCAGCACTTGTCAAACAGTCCATAAAGCACCCAGGACGGCCCTGAGTGAAAGAGGGCCGTAGTAGGGTGCTCCTATAGCGGGCATTAAAATCAGAATGACCGTTAAATGCATTTATGACCATATTTGTGTTTTTGGGTTACCGCTTGTATAGCAATCAGTATCCATCGTGAAATTTCAAAGTGTCCATAATGCACTCAGGTCGCCCCCGACAGAGAGAGGGCCGTAGTAGGGTGTTTCCATAGCGGGCATTAATATCAGAATGACCCTTAAATGCATTTAGGACCATATTTGAATTTTTGGGTTACCAGATGCACGTTTTCAATCACCAGGTGCACGGTTTCAATCACCAGGTGCACGGCTCTATTTCCTCCTCCAGCACTTGTCAAACAGTCCATAAAGCACCCAGGACGGCCCTGAGTGAAAGAGGGCCGTAGTAGGGTGCTCCTATAGCGGGCATTAAAATCAGAATGACCGTTAAATGCATTTATGACCATATTTGTGTTTTTGGGTTACCAGATGCACGGTTTCAATCACCAGGTGCACGGCTCTATTTCCTCCTCCAGCACTTGTCAAACAGTCCATAAAGCACCCAGGACGGCCCTGAGTGAAAGAGGGCCGTAGTAGGGTGCTCCTATAGCGGGCATTAAAATCAGAATGACCGTTAAATGCATTTATGACCATATTTGTGTTTTTGGGTTACCGCTTGTATAGCAATCAGTATCCATCGTGAAATTTCAAAGTGTCCATAATGCACTCAGGTCGCCCCCGACAGAGAGAGGGCCGTAGTAGGGTGTTTCCATAGCGGGCATTAATATCAGAATGACCCTTAAATGCATTTAGGACCATATTTGAATTTTTGGGTTACCAGATGCACGTTTTCAATCACCAGGTGCACGGTTTCAATCACCAGGTGCACGGCTCTATTTCCTCCTCCAGCACTTGTCAAACAGTCCATAAAGCACCCAGGACGGCCCTGAGTGAAAGAGGGCCGTAGTAGGGTGCTCCTATAGCGGGCATTAAAATCAGAATGACCGTTAAATGCATTTATGACCATATTTGTGTTTTTGGGTTACCAGATGCACGGTTTCAATCACCAGGTGCACGGCTCTATTTCCTCCTCCAGCACTTGTCAAACAGTCCATAAAGCACCCAGGACGGCCCTGAGTGAAAGAGGGCCGTAGTAGGGTGCTCCTATAGCGGGCATTAAAATCAGAATGACCGTTAAATGCATTTATGACCATATTTGTGTTTTTGGGTTACCGCTTGTATAGCAATCAGTATCCATCGTGAAATTTCAAAGTGTCCATAATGCACTCAGGTCGCCCCCGACAGAGAGAGGGCCGTAGTAGGGTGTTTCCATAGCGGGCATTAATATCAGAATGACCCTTAAATGCATTTAGGACCATATTTGAATTTTTGGGTTACCAGATGCACGTTTTCAATCACCAGGTGCACGGTTTCAATCACCAGGTGCACGGCTCTATTTCCTCCTCCAGCACTTGTCAAACAGTCCATAAAGCACCCAGGACGGCCCTGAGTGAAAGAGGGCCGTAGTAGGGTGCTCCTATAGCGGGCATTAAAATCAGAATGACCGTTAAATGCATTTATGACCATATTTGTGTTTTTGGGTTACCAGATGCACGGTTTCAATCACCAGGTGCACGGCTCTATTTCCTCCTCCAGCACTTGTCAAACAGTCCATAAAGCACCCAGGACGGCCCTGAGTGAAAGAGGGCCGTAGTAGGGTGCTCCTATAGCGGGCATTAAAATCAGAATGACCGTTAAATGCATTTATGACCATATTTGTGTTTTTGGGTTACCGCTTGTATAGCAATCAGTATCCATCGTGAAATTTCAAAGTGTCCATAATGCACTCAGGTCGCCCCCGACAGAGAGAGGGCCGTAGTAGGGTGTTTCCATAGCGGGCATTAATATCAGAATGACCCTTAAATGCATTTAGGACCATATTTGAATTTTTGGGTTACCAGATGCACGTTTTCAATCACCAGGTGCACGGTTTCAATCACCAGGTGCACGGCTCTATTTCCTCCTCCAGCACTTGTCAAACAGTCCATAAAGCACCCAGGACGGCCCTGAGTGAAAGAGGGCCGTAGTAGGGTGCTCCTATAGCGGGCATTAAAATCAGAATGACCGTTAAATGCATTTATGACCATATTTGTGTTTTTGGGTTACCAGATGCACGGTTTCAATCACCAGGTGCACGGCTCTATTTCCTCCTCCAGCACTTGTCAAACAGTCCATAAAGCACCCAGGACGGCCCTGAGTGAAAGAGGGCCGTAGTAGGGTGCTCCTATAGCGGGCATTAAAATCAGAATGACCGTTAAATGCATTTATGACCATATTTGTGTTTTTGGGTTACCGCTTGTATAGCAATCAGTATCCATCGTGAAATTTCAAAGTGTCCATAATGCACTCAGGTCGCCCCCGACAGAGAGAGGGCCGTAGTAGGGTGTTTCCATAGCGGGCATTAATATCAGAATGACCCTTAAATGCATTTAGGACCATATTTGAATTTTTGGGTTACCAGATGCACGTTTTCAATCACCAGGTGCACGGTTTCAATCACCAGGTGCACGGCTCTATTTCCTCCTCCAGCACTTGTCAAACAGTCCATAAAGCACCCAGGACGGCCCTGAGTGAAAGAGGGCCGTAGTAGGGTGCTCCTATAGCGGGCATTAAAATCAGAATGACCGTTAAATGCATTTATGACCATATTTGTGTTTTTGGGTTACCAGATGCACGGTTTCAATCACCAGGTGCACGGCTCTATTTCCTCCTCCAGCACTTGTCAAACAGTCCATAAAGCACCCAGGACGGCCCTGAGTGAAAGAGGGCCGTAGTAGGGTGCTCCTATAGCGGGCATTAAAATCAGAATGACCGTTAAATGCATTTATGACCATATTTGTGTTTTTGGGTTACCGCTTGTATAGCAATCAGTATCCATCGTGAAATTTCAAAGTGTCCATAATGCACTCAGGTCGCCCCCGACAGAGAGAGGGCCGTAGTAGGGTGTTTCCATAGCGGGCATTAATATCAGAATGACCCTTAAATGCATTTAGGACCATATTTGAATTTTTGGGTTACCAGATGCACGTTTTCAATCACCAGGTGCACGGTTTCAATCACCAGGTGCACGGCTCTATTTCCTCCTCCAGCACTTGTCAAACAGTCCATAAAGCACCCAGGACGGCCCTGAGTGAAAGAGGGCCGTAGTAGGGTGCTCCTATAGCGGGCATTAAAATCAGAATGACCGTTAAATGCATTTATGACCATATTTGTGTTTTTGGGTTACCAGATGCACGGTTTCAATCACCAGGTGCACGGCTCTATTTCCTCCTCCAGCACTTGTCAAACAGTCCATAAAGCACCCAGGACGGCCCTGAGTGAAAGAGGGCCGTAGTAGGGTGCTCCTATAGCGGGCATTAAAATCAGAATGACCGTTAAATGCATTTATGACCATATTTGTGTTTTTGGGTTACCGCTTGTATAGCAATCAGTATCCATCGTGAAATTTCAAAGTGTCCATAATGCACTCAGGTCGCCCCCGACAGAGAGAGGGCCGTAGTAGGGTGTTTCCATAGCGGGCATTAATATCAGAATGACCCTTAAATGCATTTAGGACCATATTTGAATTTTTGGGTTACCAGATGCACGTTTTCAATCACCAGGTGCACGGTTTCAATCACCAGGTGCACGGCTCTATTTCCTCCTCCAGCACTTGTCAAACAGTCCATAAAGCACCCAGGACGGCCCTGAGTGAAAGAGGGCCGTAGTAGGGTGCTCCTATAGCGGGCATTAAAATCAGAATGACCGTTAAATGCATTTATGACCATATTTGTGTTTTTGGGTTACCAGATGCACGGTTTCAATCACCAGGTGCACGGCTCTATTTCCTCCTCCAGCACTTGTCAAACAGTCCATAAAGCACCCAGGACGGCCCTGAGTGAAAGAGGGCCGTAGTAGGGTGCTCCTATAGCGGGCATTAAAATCAGAATGACCGTTAAATGCATTTATGACCATATTTGTGTTTTTGGGTTACCGCTTGTATAGCAATCAGTATCCATCGTGAAATTTCAAAGTGTCCATAATGCACTCAGGTCGCCCCCGACAGAGAGAGGGCCGTAGTAGGGTGTTTCCATAGCGGGCATTAATATCAGAATGACCCTTAAATGCATTTAGGACCATATTTGAATTTTTGGGTTACCAGATGCACGTTTTCAATCACCAGGTGCACGGTTTCAATCACCAGGTGCACGGCTCTATTTCCTCCTCCAGCACTTGTCAAACAGTCCATAAAGCACCCAGGACGGCCCTGAGTGAAAGAGGGCCGTAGTAGGGTGCTCCTATAGCGGGCATTAAAATCAGAATGACCGTTAAATGCATTTATGACCATATTTGTGTTTTTGGGTTACCAGATGCACGGTTTCAATCACCAGGTGCACGGCTCTATTTCCTCCTCCAGCACTTGTCAAACAGTCCATAAAGCACCCAGGACGGCCCTGAGTGAAAGAGGGCCGTAGTAGGGTGCTCCTATAGCGGGCATTAAAATCAGAATGACCGTTAAATGCATTTATGACCATATTTGTGTTTTTGGGTTACCGCTTGTATAGCAATCAGTATCCATCGTGAAATTTCAAAGTGTCCATAATGCACTCAGGTCGCCCCCGACAGAGAGAGGGCCGTAGTAGGGTGTTTCCATAGCGGGCATTAATATCAGAATGACCCTTAAATGCATTTAGGACCATATTTGAATTTTTGGGTTACCAGATGCACGTTTTCAATCACCAGGTGCACGGTTTCAATCACCAGGTGCACGGCTCTATTTCCTCCTCCAGCACTTGTCAAACAGTCCATAAAGCACCCAGGACGGCCCTGAGTGAAAGAGGGCCGTAGTAGGGTGCTCCTATAGCGGGCATTAAAATCAGAATGACCGTTAAATGCATTTATGACCATATTTGTGTTTTTGGGTTACCAGATGCACGGTTTCAATCACCAGGTGCACGGCTCTATTTCCTCCTCCAGCACTTGTCAAACAGTCCATAAAGCACCCAGGACGGCCCTGAGTGAAAGAGGGCCGTAGTAGGGTGCTCCTATAGCGGGCATTAAAATCAGAATGACCGTTAAATGCATTTATGACCATATTTGTGTTTTTGGGTTACCGCTTGTATAGCAATCAGTATCCATCGTGAAATTTCAAAGTGTCCATAATGCACTCAGGTCGCCCCCGACAGAGAGAGGGCCGTAGTAGGGTGTTTCCATAGCGGGCATTAATATCAGAAGACCCTTAAATGCATTTAGGACCATATTTGAATTTTTGGGTTACCAGATGCACGTTTTCAATCACCAGGTGCACGGTTTCAATCACCAGGTGCACGGCTCTATTCCTCCTCCAGCACTTGTCAAACAGTCCATAAAGCACCCAGGACGGCCCTGAGTGAAAGAGGGCCGTAGTAGGGGTGCTCCTATAGCGGGCATTAAAATCAGAATGACCGTTAAATGCATTTATGACCATATTTGTGTTTTTGGGTTACCAGATGCACGGTTTCAATCACCAGGTGCACGGCTCTATTCCTCCTCCAGCACTTGTCAAACAGTCCATAAAGCACCAGGACGGCCCTGAGTGAAAGAGGGCCGTAGTAGGGTGCTCCTATAGCGGGCATTAAAATCAGAATGACCGTTAAATGCATTTATGACCATATTTGTGTTTTTGGGTTACCGCTTGTATAGCAATCAGTATCCATCGTGAAATTTCAAAGTGTCCATAATGCACTCAGGTCGCCCCCGACAGAGAGAGGGCCGTAGTAGGGTGTTTCCATAGCGGGCATTAATATCAGAATGACCCTTAAATGCATTTAGGACCATATTTGAATTTTTTGGGTTACCAGATGCACGTTTTCAATCACCAGGTGCACGGTTTCAATCACCAGGTGCACGGCTCTATTTCCCTCCTCCAGCACTTGTCAAACAGTCCATAAAGCACCCAGGACGGCCTGAGTGAAAGAGGGCCGTAGTAGGGTGCTCCTATAGCGGGCATTAAAATCAGAATGACCGTTAAATGCATTTATGACCATATTTGTGTTTTTGGGTTACCAGATGCACGGTTTCAATCACCAGGTGCACGGCTCTATTTCCTCCTCCAGCACTTGTCAAACAGTCCATAAAGCACCCAGGACGGCCCTGAGTGAAAGAGGGCCGTAGTAGGGTGCTCCTATAGCGGGCATTAAAATCAGAATGACCGTTAAATGCATTTATGACCATATTTGTGTTTTTGGGTTACCGCTTGTATAGCAATCAGTATCCATCGTGAAATTTCAAAGTGTCCATAATGCACTCAGGTCGCCCCCGACAGAGAGAGGGCCGTAGTAGGGTGTTTCCATAGCGGGCATTAATATCAGAATGACCCTTAAATGCATTTAGGACCATATTTGAATTTTTGGGTTACCAGATGCACGTTTTCAATCACCAGGTGCACGGTTTCAATCACCAGGTGCACGGCTCTATTTCCTCCTCCAGCACTTGTCAAACAGTCCATAAAGCACCCAGGACGGCCCTGAGTGAAAGAGGGCCGTAGTAGGGTGCTCCTATAGCGGGCATTAAAATCAGAATGACCGTTAAATGCATTTATGACCATATTTGTGTTTTTGGGTTACCGATTGTAATGCAATCAGTATCCATCCAGCACTTGTCAAACAGTCCATAAAGCACCCAGGACGCCCCTGCAGAGAGAGGGCCGTAGTAGGGTGCTCCTATAGCGGGCATTAAAATCAGAATGACCGTTAAATGCATTTATGACCATATTTGAATTTTTGGGTTACCAGATGCCGTTTTCAATCACCAGGTGCACGGTTTCAATCACCAGGTGCACGGCTCTATTTCCTCCTCCAGCACTTGTCAAACAGTCCATAAAGCACCCAGGACGGCCCTGAGTGAAAGAGGGCCGTAGTAGGGTGCTCCTATAGCGGGCATTAAAATCAGAATGACCGTTAAATGCATTTATGACCATATTTGTGTTTTTGGGTTACCGCTTGTATAGCAATCAGTATCCATCGTGAAATTTCAAAGTGTCCATAATGCACTCAGGTCGCCCCCGACAGAGAGAGGGCCGTAGTAGGGTGTTTCCATAGCGGGCATTAATATCAGAATGACCCTTAAATGCATTTAGGACCATATTTGAATTTTTGGGTTACCAGATGCACGTTTTCAATCACCAGGTGCACGGTTTCAATCACCAGGTGCACGGCTCTATTTCCTCCTCCAGCACTTGTCAAACAGTCCATAAAGCACCCAGGACGGCCCTGAGTGAAAGAGGGCCGTAGTAGGGTGCTCCTATAGCGGGCATTAAAATCAGAATGACCGTTAAATGCATTTATGACCATATTTGTGTTTTTGGGTTACCAGATGCACGGTTTCAATCACCAGGTGCACGGCTCTATTTCCTCCTCCAGCACTTGTCAAACAGTCCATAAAGCACCCAGGACGGCCCTGAGTGAAAGAGGGCCGTAGTAGGGTGCTCCTATAGCGGGCATTAAAATCAGAATGACCGTTAAATGCATTTATGACCATATTTGTGTTTTTGGGTTACCGCTTGTATAGCAATCAGTATCCATCGTGAAATTTCAAAGTGTCCATAATGCACTCAGGTCGCCCCCGACAGAGAGAGGGCCGTAGTAGGGTGTTTCCATAGCGGGCATTAATATCAGAATGACCCTTAAATGCATTTAGGACCATATTTGAATTTTTGGGTTACCAGATGCACGTTTTCAATCACCAGGTGCACGGTTTCAATCACCAGGTGCACGGCTCTATTTCCTCCTCCAGCACTTGTCAAACAGTCCATAAAGCACCCAGGACGGCCCTGAGTGAAAGAGGGCCGTAGTAGGGTGCTCCTATAGCGGGCATTAAAATCAGAATGACCGTGAAATGCATTTATGACCATATTTGTGTTTTTGGGGTTACCAGATGCACGTTTCAATCACCAGGTGCACGGCTCTATTTCCTCCTCCAGCACTTGTCAAAACAGTCCATAAAGCACCCAGGAACGGCCCTGAGTGAAAGAGGGCCGTAGTAGGGTGCTCCTATAGCGGGCATTAAAATCAGAATGACCGTTAAATGCATTTATGACCATATTTGTGTTTTTGGGTACCAGATGCACGGTTTTCAATCACCAGGTGCACGGCTCTATTTCCTCCTCCAGCACTGTTCAAACAGTCCATAAAGCACCCAGACGGCCCTGAGTGAAAGAGGGCCGTAGTAGGGTGCTCCTATAGCGGGCATTAAAATCAGAATGACCGTTAAATGCATTTATGACCATATTTGTGTTTTGGGTTACCGCTTGTATAGCAATCAGTATCCATCGTGAAATTTCAAAGTGTCCATAATGCACTCAGGTCGCCCCCGACAGAGAGAGGGCCGTAGTAGGGTGTTTCCATAGCGGGCATTAATATCAGAATGACCCTTAAATGCATTTAGGACCATATTTGAATTTTTGGTTACCAGATGCACGTTTTCAATCACCAGGTGCACGGTTTCAATCACCAGGTGCACGGCTCTATTTCCTCCTCCAGCACTTGTCAAACAGTCCATAAAGCACCCAGGACGGCCCTGAGTGAAAGAGGGCCGTAGTAGGGTGCTCCTATAGCGGGCATTAAAATCAGAATGACCGTTAAATGCATTTATGACCATATTTGTGTTTTTGGGTTACCAGATGCACGGTTTCAATCACCAGGTGCACGGCTCTATTTCCTCCTCCAGCACTTGTCAAACAGTCCATAAAGCACCCAGGACGGCCCTGAGTGAAAGAGGGCCGTAGTAGGGTGCTCCTATAGCGGGCATTAAAATCAGAATGACCGTTAAATGCATTTATGACCATATTTGTGTTTTTGGGTTACCGCTTGTATAGCAATCAGTATCCATCGTGAAATTTCAAAGTGTCCATAATGCACTCAGGTCGCCCCCGACAGAGAGAGGGCCGTAGTAGGGTGTTTCCATAGCGGGCATTAATATCAGAATGACCCTTAAATGCATTTAGGACCATATTTGAATTTTTGGGTTACCAGATGCACGTTTTCAATCACCAGGTGCACGGTTTCAATCACCAGGTGCACGGCTCTATTTCCTCCTCCAGCACTTGTCAAACAGTCCATAAAGCACCCAGGACGGCCCTGAGTGAAAGAGGGCCGTAGTAGGGTGCTCCTATAGCGGGCATTAAAATCAGAATGACCGTTAAATGCATTTATGACCATATTTGTGTTTTTGGGTTACCAGATGCACGGTTTCAATCACCAGGTGCACGGCTCTATTTCCTCCTCCAGCACTTGTCAAACAGTCCATAAAGCACCCAGGACGGCCCTGAGTGAAAGAGGGCCGTAGTAGGGTGCTCCTATAGCGGGCATTAAAATCAGAATGACCGTTAAATGCATTTATGACCATATTTGTGTTTTTGGGTTACCAGATGCACGGTTTCAATCACCAGGTGCACGGCTCTATTTCCTCCTCCAGCACTTGTCAAACAGTCCATAAAGCACCCAGGACGGCCCTGAGTGAAAGAGGGCCGTAGTAGGGTGCTCCTATAGCGGGCATTAAAATCAGAATGACCGTTAAATGCATTTATGACCATATTTGTGTTTTTGGGTTACCAGATGCACGGTTTCAATCACCAGGTGCACGGCTCTATTTCCTCCTCCAGCACTTGTCAAACAGTCCATAAAGCACCCAGGACGGCCCTGAGTGAAAGAGGGCCGTAGTAGGGTGCTCCTATAGCGGGCATTAAAATCAGAATGACCGTTAAATGCATTTATGACCATATTTGTGTTTTTGGGTTACCGCTTGTATAGCAATCAGTATCCATCGTGAAATTTCAAAGTGTCCATAATGCACTCAGGTCGCCCCCGACAGAGAGAGGGCCGTAGTAGGGTGTTTCCATAGCGGGCATTAATATCAGAATGACCCTTAAATGCATTTAGGACCATATTTGAATTTTGGGTTACCAGATGCACGTTTTCAATCACCAGGTGCACGGTTTCAATCACCAGGTGCACGGCTCTATTTCCTCCTCCAGCACTTGTCAAAC
The DNA here is from genome assembly GCF_002021735.2 of Oncorhynchus kisutch. Classification (NCBI taxonomy): domain Eukaryota; kingdom Metazoa; phylum Chordata; class Actinopteri; order Salmoniformes; family Salmonidae; genus Oncorhynchus; species Oncorhynchus kisutch. The sequence goes on from NW_022262397.1 coordinate 46,741, forward strand.
AGTCCATAAAGCACCCAGGACGGCCCTGAGTGAAAGAGGGCCGTAGTAGGGTGCTCCTATAGCGGGCATTAAAATCAGAATGACCGTTAAATGCATTTATGACCATATTTGTGTTTTTGGGTTACCAGATGCACGGTTTCAATCACCAGGTGCACGGCTCTATTTCCTCCTCCAGCACTTGTCAAACAGTCCATAAAGCACCCAGGACGGCCCTGAGTGAAAGAGGGCCGTAGTAGGGTGCTCCTATAGCGGGCATTAAAATCAGAATGACCGTTAAATGCATTTATGACCATATTTGTGTTTTTGGGTTACCGCTTGTATAGCAATCAGTATCCATCGTGAAATTTCAAAGTGTCCATAATGCACTCAGGTCGCCCCCGACAGAGAGAGGGCCGTAGTAGGGTGTTTCCATAGCGGGCATTAATATCAGAATGACCCTTAAATGCATTTAGGACCATATTTGAATTTTTGGGTTACCAGATGCACGTTTTCAATCACCAGGTGCACGGTTTCAATCACCAGGTGCACGGCTCTATTTCCTCCTCCAGCACTTGTCAAACAGTCCATAAAGCACCCAGGACGGCCCTGAGTGAAAGAGGGCCGTAGTAGGGTGCTCCTATAGCGGGCATTAAAATCAGAATGACCGTTAAATGCATTTATGACCATATTTGTGTTTTTGGGTTACCAGATGCACGGTTTCAATCACCAGGTGCACGGCTCTATTTCCTCCTCCAGCACTTGTCAAACAGTCCATAAAGCACCCAGGACGGCCCTGAGTGAAAGAGGGCCGTAGTAGGGTGCTCCTATAGCGGGCATTAAAATCAGAATGACCGTTAAATGCATTTATGACCATATTTGTGTTTTGGGTTACCAGATGCACGGTTTCAATCACCAGGTGCACGGCTCTATTTCCTCCTCCAGCACTTGTCAAACAGTCCATAAAGCACCCAGGACGGCCCTGAGTGAAAGAGGGCCGTAGTAGGGTGCTCCTATAGCGGGCATTAAAATCAGAATGACCGTTAAATGCATTTATGACCATATTTGTGTTTTTGGGTTACCAGATGCACGGTTTCAATCACCAGGTGCACGGCTCTATTTCCTCCTCCAGCACTTGTCAAACAGTCCATAAAGCACCCAGGACGGCCCTGAGTGAAAGAGGGCCGTAGTAGGGTGCTCCTATAGCGGGCATTAAAATCAGAATGACCGTTAAATGCATTTATGACCATATTTGTGTTTTTGGGTTACCGCTTGTATAGCAATCAGTATCCATCGTGAAATTTCAAAGTGTCCATAATGCACTCAGGTCGCCCCCGACAGAGAGAGGGCCGTAGTAGGGTGTTTCCATAGCGGGCATTAATATCAGAATGACCCTTAAATGCATTTAGGACCATATTTGAATTTTTGGGTTACCAGATGCACGTTTTCAATCACCAGGTGCACGGTTTCAATCACCAGGTGCACGGCTCTATTTCCTCCTCCAGCACTTGTCAAACAGTCCATAAAGCACCCAGGACGGCCCTGAGTGAAAGAGGGCCGTAGTAGGGTGCTCCTATAGCGGGCATTAAAATCAGAATGACCGTTAAATGCATTTATGACCATATTTGTGTTTTTGGGTTACCAGATGCACGGTTTCAATCACCAGGTGCACGGCTCTATTTCCTCCTCCAGCACTTGTCAAACAGTCCATAAAGCACCCAGGACGGCCCTGAGTGAAAGAGGGCCGTAGTAGGGTGCTCCTATAGCGGGCATTAAAATCAGAATGACCGTTAAATGCATTTATGACCATATTTGTGTTTTTGGGTTACCGCTTGTATAGCAATCAGTATCCATCGTGAAATTTCAAAGTGTCCATAATGCACTCAGGTCGCCCCCGACAGAGAGAGGGCCGTAGTAGGGTGTTTCCATAGCGGGCATTAATATCAGAATGACCCTTAAATGCATTTAGGACCATATTTGAATTTTTGGGTTACCAGATGCACGTTTTCAATCACCAGGTGCACGGTTTCAATCACCAGGTGCACGGCTCTATTTCCTCCTCCAGCACTTGTCAAACAGTCCATAAAGCACCCAGGACGGCCCTGAGTGAAAGAGGGCCGTAGTAGGGTGCTCCTATAGCGGGCATTAAAATCAGAATGACCGTTAAATGCATTTATGACCATATTTGTGTTTTTGGGTTACCAGATGCACGGTTTCAATCACCAGGTGCACGGCTCTATTTCCTCCTCCAGCACTTGTCAAACAGTCCATAAAGCACCCAGGACGGCCCTGAGTGAAAGAGGGCCGTAGTAGGGTGCTCCTATAGCGGGCATTAAAATCAGAATGACCGTTAAATGCATTTATGACCATATTTGTGTTTTTGGGTTACCGCTTGTATAGCAATCAGTATCCATCGTGAAATTTCAAAGTGTCCATAATGCACTCAGGTCGCCCCCGACAGAGAGAGGGCCGTAGTAGGGTGTTTCCATAGCGGGCATTAATATCAGAATGACCCTTAAATGCATTTAGGACCATATTTGAATTTTTGGGTTACCAGATGCACGTTTTCAATCACCAGGTGCACGGTTTCAATCACCAGGTGCACGGCTCTATTTCCTCCTCCAGCACTTGTCAAACAGTCCATAAAGCACCCAGGACGGCCCTGAGTGAAAGAGGGCCGTAGTAGGGTGCTCCTATAGCGGGCATTAAAATCAGAATGACCGTTAAATGCATTTATGACCATATTTGTGTTTTTGGGTTACCAGATGCACGGTTTCAATCACCAGGTGCACGGCTCTATTTCCTCCTCCAGCACTTGTCAAACAGTCCATAAAGCACCCAGGACGGCCCTGAGTGAAAGAGGGCCGTAGTAGGGTGCTCCTATAGCGGGCATTAAAATCAGAATGACCGTTAAATGCATTTATGACCATATTTGTGTTTTTGGGTTACCAGATGCACGGTTTCAATCACCAGGTGCACGGCTCTATTTCCTCCTCCAGCACTTGTCAAACAGTCCATAAAGCACCCAGGACGGCCCTGAGTGAAAGAGGGCCGTAGTAGGGTGCTCCTATAGCGGGCATTAAAATCAGAATGACCGTTAAATGCATTTATGACCATATTTGTGTTTTTGGGTTACCGCTTGTATAGCAATCAGTATCCATCGTGAAATTTCAAAGTGTCCATAATGCACTCAGGTCGCCCCCGACAGAGAGAGGGCCGTAGTAGGGTGTTTCCATAGCGGGCATTAATATCAGAATGACCCTTAAATGCATTTAGGACCATATTTGAATTTTTGGGTTACCAGATGCACGTTTTCAATCACCAGGTGCACGGTTTCAATCACCAGGTGCACGGCTCTATTTCCTCCTCCAGCACTTGTCAAACAGTCCATAAAGCACCCAGGACGGCCCTGAGTGAAAGAGGGCCGTAGTAGGGTGCTCCTATAGCGGGCATTAAAATCAGAATGACCGTTAAATGCATTTATGACCATATTTGTGTTTTTGGGTTACCAGATGCACGGTTTCAATCACCAGGTGCACGGCTCTATTTCCTCCTCCAGCACTTGTCAAACAGTCCATAAAGCACCCAGGACGGCCCTGAGTGAAAGAGGGCCGTAGTAGGGTGCTCCTATAGCGGGCATTAAAATCAGAATGACCGTTAAATGCATTTATGACCATATTTGTGTTTTTGGGTTACCAGATGCACGGTTTCAATCACCAGGTGCACGGCTCTATTTCCTCCTCCAGCACTTGTCAAACAGTCCATAAAGCACCCAGGACGGCCCTGAGTGAAAGAGGGCCGTAGTAGGGTGCTCCTATAGCGGGCATTAAAATCAGAATGACCGTTAAATGCATTTATGACCATATTTGTGTTTTTGGGTTACCGCTTGTATAGCAATCAGTATCCATCGTGAAATTTCAAAGTGTCCATAATGCACTCAGGTCGCCCCCGACAGAGAGAGGGCCGTAGTAGGGTGTTTCCATAGCGGGCATTAATATCAGAATGACCCTTAAATGCATTTAGGACCATATTTGAATTTTTGGGTTACCAGATGCACGTTTTCAATCACCAGGTGCACGGTTTCAATCACCAGGTGCACGGCTCTATTTCCTCCTCCAGCACTTGTCAAACAGTCCATAAAGCACCCAGGACGGCCCTGAGTGAAAGAGGGCCGTAGTAGGGTGCTCCTATAGCGGGCATTAAAATCAGAATGACCGTTAAATGCATTTATGACCATATTTGTGTTTTTGGGTTACCAGATGCACGGTTTCAATCACCAGGTGCACGGCTCTATTTCCTCCTCCAGCACTTGTCAAACAGTCCATAAAGCACCCAGGACGGCCCTGAGTGAAAGAGGGCCGTAGTAGGGTGCTCCTATAGCGGGCATTAAAATCAGAATGACCGTTAAATGCATTTATGACCATATTTGTGTTTTTGGGTTACCGCTTGTATAGCAATCAGTATCCATCGTGAAATTTCAAAGTGTCCATAATGCACTCAGGTCGCCCCCGACAGAGAGAGGGCCGTAGTAGGGTGTTTCCATAGCGGGCATTAATATCAGAATGACCCTTAAATGCATTTAGGACCATATTTGAATTTTTGGGTTACCAGATGCACGTTTTCAATCACCAGGTGCACGGTTTCAATCACCAGGTGCACGGCTCTATTTCCTCCTCCAGCACTTGTCAAACAGTCCATAAAGCACCCAGGACGGCCCTGAGTGAAAGAGGGCCGTAGTAGGGTGCTCCTATAGCGGGCATTAAAATCAGAATGACCGTTAAATGCATTTATGACCATATTTGTGTTTTTGGGTTACCAGATGCACGGTTTCAATCACCAGGTGCACGGCTCTATTTCCTCCTCCAGCACTTGTCAAACAGTCCATAAAGCACCCAGGACGGCCCTGAGTGAAAGAGGGCCGTAGTAGGGTGCTCCTATAGCGGGCATTAAAATCAGAATGACCGTTAAATGCATTTATGACCATATTTGTGTTTTTGGGTTACCAGATGCACGGTTTCAATCACCAGGTGCACGGCTCTATTTCCTCCTCCAGCACTTGTCAAACAGTCCATAAAGCACCCAGGACGGCCCTGAGTGAAAGAGGGCCGTAGTAGGGTGCTCCTATAGCGGGCATTAAAATCAGAATGACCGTTAAATGCATTTATGACCATATTTGTGTTTTTGGGTTACCGCTTGTATAGCAATCAGTATCCATCGTGAAATTTCAAAGTGTCCATAATGCACTCAGGTCGCCCCCGACAGAGAGAGGGCCGTAGTAGGGTGTTTCCATAGCGGGCATTAATATCAGAATGACCCTTAAATGCATTTAGGACCATATTTGAATTTTTGGGTTACCAGATGCACGTTTTCAATCACCAGGTGCACGGTTTCAATCACCAGGTGCACGGCTCTATTTCCTCCTCCAGCACTTGTCAAACAGTCCATAAAGCACCCAGGACGGCCCTGAGTGAAAGAGGGCCGTAGTAGGGTGCTCCTATAGCGGGCATTAAAATCAGAATGACCGTTAAATGCATTTATGACCATATTTGTGTTTTTGGGTTACCAGATGCACGGTTTCAATCACCAGGTGCACGGCTCTATTTCCTCCTCCAGCACTTGTCAAACAGTCCATAAAGCACCCAGGACGGCCCTGAGTGAAAGAGGGCCGTAGTAGGGTGCTCCTATAGCGGGCATTAAAATCAGAATGACCGTTAAATGCATTTATGACCATATTTGTGTTTTTGGGTTACCGCTTGTATAGCAATCAGTATCCATCGTGAAATTTCAAAGTGTCCATAATGCACTCAGGTCGCCCCCGACAGAGAGAGGGCCGTAGTAGGGTGTTTCCATAGCGGGCATTAATATCAGAATGACCCTTAAATGCATTTAGGACCATATTTGAATTTTTGGGTTACCAGATGCACGTTTTCAATCACCAGGTGCACGGTTTCAATCACCAGGTGCACGGCTCTATTTCCTCCTCCAGCACTTGTCAAACAGTCCATAAAGCACCCAGGACGGCCCTGAGTGAAAGAGGGCCGTAGTAGGGTGCTCCTATAGCGGGCATTAAAATCAGAATGACCGTTAAATGCATTTATGACCATATTTGTGTTTTTGGGTTACCAGATGCACGGTTTCAATCACCAGGTGCACGGCTCTATTTCCTCCTCCAGCACTTGTCAAACAGTCCATAAAGCACCAGGACGGCCCTGAGTGAAAGAGGGCCGTAGTAGGGTGCTCCTATAGCGGGCATTAAAATCAGAATGACCGTTAAATGCATTTATGACCATATTTGTGTTTTTGGGTTACCAGATGCACGGTTTCAATCACCAGGTGCACGGCTCTATTTCCTCCTCCAGCACTTGTCAAACAGTCCATAAAGCACCCAGGACGGCCCTGAGTGAAAGAGGGCCGTAGTAGGGTGCTCCTATAGCGGGCATTAAAATCAGAATGACCGTTAAATGCATTTATGACCATATTTGTGTTTTTGGGTTACCAGATGCACGGTTTCAATCACCAGGTGCACGGCTCTATTTCCTCCTCCAGCACTTGTCAAACAGTCCATAAAGCACCCAGGACGGCCCTGAGTGAAAGAGGGCCGTAGTAGGGTGCTCCTATAGCGGGCATTAAAATCAGAATGACCGTTAAATGCATTTATGACCATATTTGTGTTTTTGGGTTACCGCTTGTATAGCAATCAGTATCCATCGTGAAATTTCAAAGTGTCCATAATGCACTCAGGTCGCCCCCGACAGAGAGAGGGCCGTAGTAGGGTGTTTCCATAGCGGGCATTAATATCAGAATGACCCTTAAATGCATTTAGGACCATATTTGAATTTTTGGGTTACCAGATGCACGTTTTCAATCACCAGGTGCACGGTTTCAATCACCAGGTGCACGGCTCTATTTCCTCCTCCAGCACTTGTCAAACAGTCCATAAAGCACCCAGGACGGCCCTGAGTGAAAGAGGGCCGTAGTAGGGTGCTCCTATAGCGGGCATTAAAATCAGAATGACCGTTAAATGCATTTATGACCATATTTGTGTTTTTGGGTTACCAGATGCACGGTTTCAATCACCAGGTGCACGGCTCTATTTCCTCCTCCAGCACTTGTCAAACAGTCCATAAAGCACCCAGGACGGCCCTGAGTGAAAGAGGGCCGTAGTAGGGTGCTCCTATAGCGGGCATTAAAATCAGAATGACCGTTAAATGCATTTATGACCATATTTGTGTTTTTGGGTTACCGCTTGTATAGCAATCAGTATCCATCGTGAAATTTCAAAGTGTCCATAATGCACTCAGGTCGCCCCCGACAGAGAGAGGGCCGTAGTAGGGTGTTTCCATAGCGGGCATTAATATCAGAATGACCCTTAAATGCATTTAGGACCATATTTGAATTTTTGGGTTACCAGATGCACGTTTTCAATCACCAGGTGCACGGTTTCAATCACCAGGTGCACGGCTCTATTTCCTCCTCCAGCACTTGTCAAACAGTCCATAAAGCACCCAGGACGGCCCTGAGTGAAAGAGGGCCGTAGTAGGGTGCTCCTATAGCGGGCATTAAAATCAGAATGACCGTTAAATGCATTTATGACCATATTTGTGTTTTTGGGTTACCAGATGCACGGTTTCAATCACCAGGTGCACGGCTCTATTTCCTCCTCCAGCACTTGTCAAACAGTCCATAAAGCACCCAGGACGGCCCTGAGTGAAAGAGGGCCGTAGTAGGGTGCTCCTATAGCGGGCATTAAAATCAGAATGACCGTTAAATGCATTTATGACCATATTTGTGTTTTTGGGTTACCGCTTGTATAGCAATCAGTATCCATCGTGAAATTTCAAAGTGTCCATAATGCACTCAGGTCGCCCCCGACAGAGAGAGGGCCGTAGTAGGGTGTTTCCATAGCGGGCATTAATATCAGAATGACCCTTAAATGCATTTAGGACCATATTTGAATTTTTGGGTTACCAGATGCACGTTTTCAATCACCAGGTGCACGGTTTCAATCACCAGGTGCACGGCTCTATTTCCTCCTCCAGCACTTGTCAAACAGTCCATAAAGCACCCAGGACGGCCCTGAGTGAAAGAGGGCCGTAGTAGGGTGCTCCTATAGCGGGCATTAAAATCAGAATGACCGTTAAATGCATTTATGACCATATTTGTGTTTTTGGGTTACCAGATGCACGGTTTCAATCACCAGGTGCACGGCTCTATTTCCTCCTCCAGCACTTGTCAAACAGTCCATAAAGCACCCAGGACGGCCCTGAGTGAAAGAGGGCCGTAGTAGGGTGCTCCTATAGCGGGCATTAAAATCAGAATGACCGTTAAATGCATTTATGACCATATTTGTGTTTTTGGGTTACCGCTTGTATAGCAATCAGTATCCATCGTGAAATTTCAAAGTGTCCATAATGCACTCAGGTCGCCCCCGACAGAGAGAGGGCCGTAGTAGGGTGTTTCCATAGCGGGCATTAATATCAGAATGACCCTTAAATGCATTTAGGACCATATTTGAATTTTTGGGTTACCAGATGCACGTTTTCAATCACCAGGTGCACGGTTTCAATCACCAGGTGCACGGCTCTATTTCCTCCTCCAGCACTTGTCAAACAGTCCATAAAGCACCCAGGACGGCCCTGAGTGAAAGAGGGCCGTAGTAGGGTGCTCCTATAGCGGGCATTAAAATCAGAATGACCGTTAAATGCATTTATGACCATATTTGTGTTTTTGGGTTACCAGATGCACGGTTTCAATCACCAGGTGCACGGCTCTATTTCCTCCTCCAGCACTTGTCAAACAGTCCATAAAGCACCCAGGACGGCCCTGAGTGAAAGAGGGCCGTAGTAGGGTGCTCCTATAGCGGGCATTAAAATCAGAATGACCGTTAAATGCATTTATGACCATATTTGTGTTTTTGGGTTACCGCTTGTATAGCAATCAGTATCCATCGTGAAATTTCAAAGTGTCCATAATGCACTCAGGTCGCCCCCGACAGAGAGAGGGCCGTAGTAGGGTGTTTCCATAGCGGGCATTAATATCAGAATGACCCTTAAATGCATTTAGGACCATATTTGAATTTTTGGGTTACCAGATGCACGTTTTCAATCACCAGGTGCACGGTTTCAATCACCAGGTGCACGGCTCTATTTCCTCCTCCAGCACTTGTCAAACAGTCCATAAAGCACCCAGGACGGCCCTGAGTGAAAGAGGGCCGTAGTAGGGTGCTCCTATAGCGGGCATTAAAATCAGAATGACCGTTAAATGCATTTATGACCATATTTGTGTTTTTGGGTTACCAGATGCACGGTTTCAATCACCAGGTGCACGGCTCTATTTCCTCCTCCAGCACTTGTCAAACAGTCCATAAAGCACCCAGGACGGCCCTGAGTGAAAGAGGGCCGTAGTAGGGTGCTCCTATAGCGGGCATTAAAATCAGAATGACCGTTAAATGCATTTATGACCATATTTGTGTTTTTGGGTTACCGCTTGTATAGCAATCAGTATCCATCGTGAAATTTCAAAGTGTCCATAATGCACTCAGGTCGCCCCCGACAGAGAGAGGGCCGTAGTAGGGTGTTTCCATAGCGGGCATTAATATCAGAATGACCCTTAAATGCATTTAGGACCATATTTGAATTTTTGGGTTACCAGATGCACGTTTTCAATCACCAGGTGCACGGTTTCAATCACCAGGTGCACGGCTCTATTTCCTCCTCCAGCACTTGTCAAACAGTCCATAAAGCACCCAGGACGGCCCTGAGTGAAAGAGGGCCGTAGTAGGGTGCTCCTATAGCGGGCATTAAAATCAGAATGACCGTTAAATGCATTTATGACCATATTTGTGTTTTTGGGTTACCAGATGCACGGTTTCAATCACCAGGTGCACGGCTCTATTTCCTCCTCCAGCACTTGTCAAACAGTCCATAAAGCACCCAGGACGGCCCTGAGTGAAAGAGGGCCGTAGTAGGGTGCTCCTATAGCGGGCATTAAAATCAGAATGACCGTTAAATGCATTTATGACCATATTTGTGTTTTTGGGTTACCAGATGCACGGTTTCAATCACCAGGTGCACGGCTCTATTTCCTCCTCCAGCACTTGTCAAACAGTCCATAAAGCACCCAGGACGGCCCTGAGTGAAAGAGGGCCGTAGTAGGGTGCTCCTATAGCGGGCATTAAAATCAGAATGACCGTTAAATGCATTTATGACCATATTTGTGTTTTTGGGTTACCGCTTGTATAGCAATCAGTATCCATCGTGAAATTTCAAAGTGTCCATAATGCACTCAGGTCGCCCCCGACAGAGAGAGGGCCGTAGTAGGGTGTTTCCATAGCGGGCATTAATATCAGAATGACCCTTAAATGCATTTAGGACCATATTTGAATTTTTGGGTTACCAGATGCACGTTTTCAATCACCAGGTGCACGGTTTCAATCACCAGGTGCACGGCTCTATTTCCTCCTCCAGCACTTGTCAAACAGTCCATAAAGCACCCAGGACGGCCCTGAGTGAAAGAGGGCCGTAGTAGGGTGCTCCTATAGCGGGCATTAAAATCAGAATGACCGTTAAATGCATTTATGACCATATTTGTGTTTTTGGGTTACCAGATGCACGGTTTCAATCACCAGGTGCACGGCTCTATTTCCTCCTCCAGCACTTGTCAAACAGTCCATAAAGCACCCAGGACGGCCCTGAGTGAAAGAGGGCCGTAGTAGGGTGCTCCTATAGCGGGCATTAAAATCAGAATGACCGTTAAATGCATTTATGACCATATTTGTGTTTTGGGTTACCAGATGCACGGTTTCAATCACCAGGTGCACGGCTCTATTTCCTCCTCCAGCACTTGTCAAACAGTCCATAAAGCACCCAGGACGGCCCTGAGTGAAAGAGGGCCGTAGTAGGGTGCTCCTATAGCGGGCATTAAAATCAGAATGACCGTTAAATGCATTTATGACCATATTTGTGTTTTTGGGTTACCGCTTGTATAGCAATCAGTATCCATCGTGAAATTTCAAAGTGTCCATAATGCACTCAGGTCGCCCCCGACAGAGAGAGGGCCGTAGTAGGGTGTTTCCATAGCGGGCATTAATATCAGAATGACCCTTAAATGCATTTAGGACCATATTTGAATTTTTGGGTTACCAGATGCACGTTTTCAATCACCAGGTGCACGGTTTCAATCACCAGGTGCACGGCTCTATTTCCTCCTCCAGCACTTGTCAAACAGTCCATAAAGCACCCAGGACGGCCCTGAGTGAAAGAGGGCCGTAGTAGGGTGCTCCTATAGCGGGCATTAAAATCAGAATGACCGTTAAATGCATTTATGACCATATTTGTGTTTTTGGGTTACCAGATGCACGGTTTCAATCACCAGGTGCACGGCTCTATTTCCTCCTCCAGCACTTGTCAAACAGTCCATAAAGCACCCAGGACGGCCCTGAGTGAAAGAGGGCCGTAGTAGGGTGCTCCTATAGCGGGCATTAAAATCAGAATGACCGTTAAATGCATTTATGACCATATTTGTGTTTTTGGGTTACCAGATGCACGGTTTCAATCACCAGGTGCACGGCTCTATTTCCTCCTCCAGCACTTGTCAAACAGTCCATAAAGCACCCAGGACGGCCCTGAGTGAAAGAGGGCCGTAGTAGGGTGCTCCTATAGCGGGCATTAAAATCAGAATGACCGTTAAATGCATTTATGACCATATTTGTGTTTTTGGGTTACCGCTTGTATAGCAATCAGTATCCATCGTGAAATTTCAAAGTGTCCATAATGCACTCAGGTCGCCCCCGACAGAGAGAGGGCCGTAGTAGGGTGTTTCCATAGCGGGCATTAATATCAGAATGACCCTTAAATGCATTTAGGACCATATTTGAATTTTTGGGTTACCAGATGCACGTTTTCAATCACCAGGTGCACGGTTTCAATCACCAGGTGCACGGCTCTATTTCCTCCTCCAGCACTTGTCAAACAGTCCATAAAGCACCCAGGACGGCCCTGAGTGAAAGAGGGCCGTAGTAGGGTGCTCCTATAGCGGGCATTAAAATCAGAATGACCGTTAAATGCATTTATGACCATATTTGTGTTTTTGGGTTACCAGATGCACGGTTTCAATCACCAGGTGCACGGCTCTATTTCCTCCTCCAGCACTTGTCAAACAGTCCATAAAGCACCCAGGACGGCCCTGAGTGAAAGAGGGCCGTAGTAGGGTGCTCCTATAGCGGGCATTAAAATCAGAATGACCGTTAAATGCATTTATGACCATATTTGTGTTTTTGGGTTACCGCTTGTATAGCAATCAGTATCCATCGTGAAATTTCAAAGTGTCCATAATGCACTCAGGTCGCCCCCGACAGAGAGAGGGCCGTAGTAGGGTGTTTCCATAGCGGGCATTAATATCAGAATGACCCTTAAATGCATTTAGGACCATATTTGAATTTTTGGGTTACCAGATGCACGTTTTCAATCACCAGGTGCACGGTTTCAATCACCAGGTGCACGGCTCTATTTCCTCCTCCAGCACTTGTCAAACAGTCCATAAAGCACCCAGGACGGCCCTGAGTGAAAGAGGGCCGTAGTAGGGTGCTCCTATAGCGGGCATTAAAATCAGAATGACCGTTAAATGCATTTATGACCATATTTGTGTTTTTGGGTTACCAGATGCACGGTTTCAATCACCAGGTGCACGGCTCTATTTCCTCCTCCAGCACTTGTCAAACAGTCCATAAAGCACCCAGGACGGCCCTGAGTGAAAGAGGGCCGTAGTAGGGTGCTCCTATAGCGGGCATTAAAATCAGAATGACCGTTAAATGCATTTATGACCATATTTGTGTTTTTGGGTTACCGCTTGTATAGCAATCAGTATCCATCGTGAAATTTCAAAGTGTCCATAATGCACTCAGGTCGCCCCCGACAGAGAGAGGGCCGTAGTAGGGTGTTTCCATAGCGGGCATTAATATCAGAATGACCCTTAAATGCATTTAGGACCATATTTGAATTTTTGGGTTACCAGATGCACGTTTTCAATCACCAGGTGCACGGTTTCAATCACCAGGTGCACGGCTCTATTTCCTCCTCCAGCACTTGTCAAACAGTCCATAAAGCACCCAGGACGGCCCTGAGTGAAAGAGGGCCGTAGTAGGGTGCTCCTATAGCGGGCATTAAAATCAGAATGACCGTTAAATGCATTTATGACCATATTTGTGTTTTTGGGTTACCGCTTGTATAGCAATCAGTATCCATCCTGAACTTTCAAACAGTCCATAAAGCACCCAGGACGCCCTGACAGAGAGAGGGCCGTAGTAGGGTGCTCCATAGCGGGCATTAAAATCAGAATGACCGTTAAATGCATTTATGACCATATTTGAATTTTTGGGTTACCAGATGCACGTTTTCAATCACCAGGTGCACGGTTTCAATCACCAGGTGCACGGCTCTATTTCCTCCTCCAGCACTTGTCAAACAGTCCATAAAGCACCCAGGACGGCCCTGAGTGAAAGAGGGCCGTAGTAGGGTGCTCCTATAGCGGGCATTAAAATCAGAATGACCGTTAAATGCATTTATGACCATATTTGTGTTTTTGGGTTACCGCTTGTATAGCAATCAGTATCCATCGTGAAATTTCAAAGTGTCCATAATGCACTCAGGTCGCCCCCGACAGAGAGAGGGCCGTAGTAGGGTGTTTCCATAGCGGGCATTAATATCAGAATGACCCTTAAATGCATTTAGGACCATATTTGAATTTTTGGGTTACCAGATGCACGTTTTCAATCACCAGGTGCACGGTTTCAATCACCAGGTGCACGGCTCTATTTCCTCCTCCAGCACTTGTCAAACAGTCCATAAAGCACCCAGGACGGCCCTGAGTGAAAGAGGGCCGTAGTAGGGTGCTCCTATAGCGGGCATTAAAATCAGAATGACCGTTAAATGCATTTATGACCATATTTGTGTTTTTGGGTTACCAGATGCACGGTTTCAATCACCAGGTGCACGGCTCTATTTCCTCCTCCAGCACTTGTCAAACAGTCCATAAAGCACCCAGGACGGCCCTGAGTGAAAGAGGGCCGTAGTAGGGTGCTCCTATAGCGGGCATTAAAATCAGAATGACCGTTAAATGCATTTATGACCATATTTGTGTTTTTGGGTTACCGCTTGTATAGCAATCAGTATCCATCGTGAAATTTCAAAGTGTCCATAATGCACTCAGGTCGCCCCCGACAGAGAGAGGGCCGTAGTAGGGTGTTTCCATAGCGGGCATTAATATCAGAATGACCCTTAAATGCATTTAGGACCATATTTGAATTTTTGGGTTACCAGATGCACGTTTTCAATCACCAGGTGCACGGTTTCAATCACCAGGTGCACGGCTCTATTTCCTCCTCCAGCACTTGTCAAACAGTCCATAAAGCACCCAGGACGGCCCTGAGTGAAAGAGGGCCGTAGTAGGGTGCTCCTATAGCGGGCATTAAAATCAGAATGACCGTTAAATGCATTTATGACCATATTTGTGTTTTTGGGTTACCAGATGCACGGTTTCAATCACCAGGTGCACGGCTCTATTTCCTCCTCCAGCACTTGTCAAACAGTCCATAAAGCACCCAGGACGGCCCTGAGTGAAAGAGGGCCGTAGTAGGGTGCTCCTATAGCGGGCATTAAAATCAGAATGACCGTTAAATGCATTTATGACCATATTTGTGTTTTTGGGTTACCAGATGCACGGTTTCAATCACCAGGTGCACGGCTCTATTTCCTCCTCCAGCACTTGTCAAACAGTCCATAAAGCACCCAGGACGGCCCTGAGTGAAAGAGGGCCGTAGTAGGGTGCTCCTATAGCGGGCATTAAAATCAGAATGACCGTTAAATGCATTTATGACCATATTTGTGTTTTTGGGTTACCGCTTGTATAGCAATCAGTATCCATCGTGAAATTTCAAAGTGTCCATAATGCACTCAGGTCGCCCCCGACAGAGAGAGGGCCGTAGTAGGGTGTTTCCATAGCGGGCATTAATATCAGAATGACCCTTAAATGCATTTAGGACCATATTTGAATTTTTGGGTTACCAGATGCACGTTTTCAATCACCAGGTGCACGGTTTCAATCACCAGGTGCACGGCTCTATTTCCTCCTCCAGCACTTGTCAAACAGTCCATAAAGCACCCAGGACGGCCCTGAGTGAAAGAGGGCCGTAGTAGGGTGCTCCTATAGCGGGCATTAAAATCAGAATGACCGTTAAATGCATTTATGACCATATTTGTGTTTTTGGGTTACCAGATGCACGGTTTCAATCACCAGGTGCACGGCTCTATTTCCTCCTCCAGCACTTGTCAAACAGTCCATAAAGCACCCAGGACGGCCCTGAGTGAAAGAGGGCCGTAGTAGGGTGCTCCTATAGCGGGCATTAAAATCAGAATGACCGTTAAATGCATTTATGACCATATTTGTGTTTTTGGGTTACCGCTTGTATAGCAATCAGTATCCATCGTGAAATTTCAAAGTGTCCATAATGCACTCAGGTCGCCCCCGACAGAGAGAGGGCCGTAGTAGGGTGTTTCCATAGCGGGCATTAATATCAGAATGACCCTTAAATGCATTTAGGACCATATTTGAATTTTGGGTTACCAGATGCACGTTTTCAATCACCAGGTGCACGGTTTCAATCACCAGGTGCACGGCTCTATTTCCTCCTCCAGCACTTGTCAAACAGTCCATAAAGCACCCAGGACGGCCCTGAGTGAAAGAGGGCCGTAGTAGGGTGCTCCTATAGCGGGCATTAAAATCAGAATGACCGTTAAATGCATTTATGACCATATTTGTGTTTTTGGGTTACCAGATGCACGGTTTCAATCACCAGGTGCACGGCTCTATTTCCTCCTCCAGCACTTGTCAAACAGTCCATAAAGCACCCAGGACGGCCCTGAGTGAAAGAGGGCCGTAGTAGGGTGCTCCTATAGCGGGCATTAAAATCAGAATGACCGTTAAATGCATTTATGACCATATTTGTGTTTTTGGGTTACCAGATGCACGGTTTCAATCACCAGGTGCACGGCTCTATTTCCTCCTCCAGCACTTGTCAAACAGTCCATAAAGCACCCAGGACGGCCCTGAGTGAAAGAGGGCCGTAGTAGGGTGCTCCTATAGCGGGCATTAAAATCAGAATGACCGTTAAATGCATTTATGACCATATTTGTGTTTTTGGGTTACCAGATGCACGGTTTCAATCACCAGGTGCACGGCTCTATTTCCTCCTCCAGCACTTGTCAAACAGTCCATAAAGCACCCAGGACGGCCCTGAGTGAAAGAGGGCCGTAGTAGGGTGCTCCTATAGCGGGCATTAAAATCAGAATGACCGTTAAATGCATTTATGACCATATTTGTGTTTTTGGGTTACCGCTTGTATAGCAATCAGTATCCATCGTGAAATTTCAAAGTGTCCATAATGCACTCAGGTCGCCCCCGACAGAGAGAGGGCCGTAGTAGGGTGTTTCCATAGCGGGCATTAATATCAGAATGACCCTTAAATGCATTTAGGACCATATTTGAATTTTTGGGTTACCAGATGCACGTTTTCAATCACCAGGTGCACGGTTTCAATCACCAGGTGCACGGCTCTATTTCCTCCTCCAGCACTTGTCAAACAGTCCATAAAGCACCCAGGACGGCCCTGAGTGAAAGAGGGCCGTAGTAGGGTGCTCCTATAGCGGGCATTAAAATCAGAATGACCGTTAAATGCATTTATGACCATATTTGTGTTTTTGGGTTACCAGATGCACGGTTTCAATCACCAGGTGCACGGCTCTATTTCCTCCTCCAGCACTTGTCAAACAGTCCATAAAGCACCCAGGACGGCCCTGAGTGAAAGAGGGCCGTAGTAGGGTGCTCCTATAGCGGGCATTAAAATCAGAATGACCGTTAAATGCATTTATGACCATATTTGTGTTTTTGGGTTACCGCTTGTATAGCAATCAGTATCCATCGTGAAATTTCAAAGTGTCCATAATGCACTCAGGTCGCCCCCGACAGAGAGAGGGCCGTAGTAGGGTGTTTCCATAGCGGGCATTAATATCAGAATGACCCTTAAATGCATTTAGGACCATATTTGAATTTTTGGGTTACCAGATGCACGTTTTCAATCACCAGGTGCACGGTTTCAATCACCAGGTGCACGGCTCTATTTCCTCCTCCAGCACTTGTCAAACAGTCCATAAAGCACCCAGGACGGCCCTGAGTGAAAGAGGGCCGTAGTAGGGTGCTCCTATAGCGGGCATTAAAATCAGAATGACCGTTAAATGCATTTATGACCATATTTGTGTTTTTGGGTTACCAGATGCACGGTTTCAATCACCAGGTGCACGGCTCTATTTCCTCCTCCAGCACTTGTCAAACAGTCCATAAAGCACCCAGGACGGCCCTGAGTGAAAGAGGGCCGTAGTAGGGTGCTCCTATAGCGGGCATTAAAATCAGAATGACCGTTAAATGCATTTATGACCATATTTGTGTTTTTGGGTTACCGCTTGTATAGCAATCAGTATCCATCGTGAAATTTCAAAGTGTCCATAATGCACTCAGGTCGCCCCCGACAGAGAGAGGGCCGTAGTAGGGTGTTTCCATAGCGGGCATTAATATCAGAATGACCCTTAAATGCATTTAGGACCATATTTGAATTTTTGGGTTACCAGATGCACGTTTTCAATCACCAGGTGCACGGTTTCAATCACCAGGTGCACGGCTCTATTTCCTCCTCCAGCACTTGTCAAACAGTCCATAAAGCACCCAGGACGGCCCTGAGTGAAAGAGGGCCGTAGTAGGGTGCTCCTATAGCGGGCATTAAAATCAGAATGACCGTTAAATGCATTTATGACCATATTTGTGTTTTTGGGTTACCAGATGCACGGTTTCAATCACCAGGTGCACGGCTCTATTTCCTCCTCCAGCACTTGTCAAACAGTCCATAAAGCACCCAGGACGGCCCTGAGTGAAAGAGGGCCGTAGTAGGGTGCTCCTATAGCGGGCATTAAAATCAGAATGACCGTTAAATGCATTTATGACCATATTTGTGTTTTTGGGTTACCAGATGCACGGTTTCAATCACCAGGTGCACGGCTCTATTTCCTCCTCCAGCACTTGTCAAACAGTCCATAAAGCACCCAGGACGGCCCTGAGTGAAAGAGGGCCGTAGTAGGGTGCTCCTATAGCGGGCATTAAAATCAGAATGACCGTTAAATGCATTTATGACCATATTTGTGTTTTTGGGTTACCGCTTGTATAGCAATCAGTATCCATCGTGAAATTTCAAAGTGTCCATAATGCACTCAGGTCGCCCCCGACAGAGAGAGGGCCGTAGTAGGGTGTTTCCATAGCGGGCATTAATATCAGAATGACCCTTAAATGCATTTAGGACCATATTTGAATTTTTGGGTTACCAGATGCACGTTTTCAATCACCAGGTGCACGGTTTCAATCACCAGGTGCACGGCTCTATTTCCTCCTCCAGCACTTGTCAAACAGTCCATAAAGCACCCAGGACGGCCTGAGTGAAAGAGGGCCGTAAGTAGGGTGCTCCTATAGCGGGCATTGAAAATCAGAATGACCGTTAAATGCATTTATGACCATATTGTGTTTTTGGGTTACCAGATGCACGGTTTCAATCACCAGGTGCACGGCTCTATTTCCTCCTCCAGCACTTGTCAAACAGTCCATAAAGCACCCAGGACGGCCCTGAGTTGAAAGAGGGCCGTAGTAGGGTGCTCCTATAGCGGGCATTAAAATCAGAATGACCGTTAAATGCATTTATGACCATATTGGTGTTTTTGGGTTACCAGATGCACGGTTTCAATCACCAGGTGCACGGCTCTATTTCCTCCTCCAGCACTGTCAACAGTCCATAAAGCACCCCAGGACGGCCCTGAGTGAAAGAGGGGCGTAGTAGGGTGCTCCTATAGCGGGCATTAAAATCAGAAATGACCGTTAAATGCATTTATGACCATATTTGTGTTTTTGGGTTACGCTTGTATAGCAATCAGTATCCATCGTGAAATTTCAAAGTGTCCATAATGCACTCAGGTCGCCCCCGACAGAGAGAGGGCCGTAGTAGGGTGTTTCATAGCGGCATTAATACAGAATGACCCTTAAATGCATTTAGGACCATATTTGAATTTTGGTTACCAGATGCACGTTTTCAATCACCAGGTCAGCGGTTTCAATCACCAGGTGCACGCGACTCTATTTCCTCTCCAGCACTTGTCAAAACAAGTCCATAAAGCACCCAGGAACGGCCCTGAGTGAAAGAGGGCCGTAGTAGGGTGCTCCTATAGCGGGCATTAAAATCAGAATGACCGTTAAATGCATTTATGACCATTTTGTGTTTTGGGTTACCAGATGCACGGTTTCAATCACCAGGTGCACGGCTCTATTTCCTCCTCCAGCACTTGTCAAACAGTCCATAAAGCACCCAGGACGGCCCTGAGTGAAAGAGGGCCGTAGTAGGGTGCTCCCTATAGCGGGCATTAAAATCAGAATGACCGTTAAATGCATTTATGACCATATTTGTGTTTTTGGGTTACCGCTTGTATAGCCATCAGTATCCATCGTGAAATTTCAAAGTGTCCATAATGCACTCAGGTCGGCCCCCGACAGAGAGAGGGGCCGTAGTAGGAGTGTTTCCATAGCGGGCATTAATATCAGAATGACCCTTAAATGCATTTAGGACCATATTTGAATTTTGGGGTTACCAGATGCACGTTTCAATCACCAGGTGCACGGTTTCAATCACCAGGGCACGGCTCTATGTTCCTCCTCCAGGCACTTGTCAAACAGACCCCCTACCCCCTCCAAAAGGCACCCAGGACGGCCCTGAGTGAAAGAGGGGGCCGTAGTAGGGTGCTCCTATAGCGGGCATTAAAATCAGTAATGACCCTTAAATTGCATTTATGACCATATTTGTGTTTTTGGGTTTACCAGATGCACGGTTTCAAATCACCAGGTGCACGGCTCTTATCTCCGTCCTCCAGCACTTGTTCAAACAGTCCATAAAGCACCCAGGAAGCGGCCTGGAGTGAAAGAGGGCCGGTAGTAAGGGTGCTCCTATAGCGGGCCACATTAAAATCAGAATGACCGGTTAAAGTGGCATTTCATGACCATATTTGTGTTTTTGGCGATTACCAGAGCACGGTTTCAACACCAGGTGGCACGGCTCTATGGTCCTCCTCGCAGCACTTGTCAAACAGTCCATAAAGCACCCAGGACGGCCTGAGTGAAAGAGGGCCGTAGTAGGGTGGCTCCTATAAGCGGGCATTAAAATCAGAATGACCGTTAAATGCATTTATGACCATATTTGTGTTTTTGGGTTACCCGCTTGTATAGCAATCAGTATCCATCGTGAATTTCAAAGTGTCCCATAATGCACTCAGGTCGCCCCCGACAGAGAGAGGGCCGTAGTAGGGTGTTTCCATAGCGGGCATTAATATCAGAATGACCCTTAAAATGCATTTAGGACCATATTTGAATTTTTGGGTTACCAGATGCACGTTTTCAATCACCAGGTGGCACGGTTTCAATCACCAGGTGCACGGCTCTATTTCCTCCTCCAGCACTTGTCAAACAGTCCATAAAGCACCCAGGACGGCCCTGAGTGAAAGAGGGCCGTAGTAGGGTGCTCCTATAGCGGGCATTAAAATCAGAATGACCGTTAAATGCATTTATGACCATATTTGTGTTTTGGGTTACCAGATGCACGGTTTCAATCACCAGGTGCACGGCTCTATTTCCTCCTCCAGCACTTGTCAAACAGTCCATAAAGCACCCAGGACGGCCCTGAGTGAAAGAGGCCGTAGTAGGGTGGCTCCTATAGCGGGCATTAAAATCAGAATGACTTAAATGCATTTATGACCATATTTGTGTTTTGGTTACCGCTTGTATAGCATCAGTATCCATCGTGAAATTTCAAAGTGTCATAATGCACTCAGGTCGCCCCCGACAGAGAGAGGGGCCGTAGTAGGGTGTTTCCATAGCGGGCATTAATATCAGAATGACCCTTAAATGCATTTAGGACCAATATTTGAATTTTTGGGTTACCAGATGCACGTTTTCAATCACCAAGGTGCACGGTTTCAATCACCAGGTGCACGGGCTTCTATTTCCTCCTCCAGCAACTTGTCAAACAGTCCATAAAGCACCCAGGACGGCCCTGAGTGAAAGAGGGCCGTAGTAGGGTGCTCCTATAGCCGGGCATTAAATCAGAATGACCGTTAAATGCATTTATGACCATATTTGTGTTTTTGGGTTACCAGATGCACGGTTTCATCACCAGGTGCACGGCTCTATTTCCTCCTCCAGCACTTGTCAAACAGTCCATAAAGCACCCAGGACGGCCCTGAGTGAAAGAGGGCCGTAGTAGGGTGCTCCTATAGCGGGCATTAAAATCAGAATGACCGTTAAATGCATTTATGACCATATTTGTGTTTTTGGGTTACCAGATGCACGGTTTTCAATCACCAGGTGCACGGCTCTATTTCCTCCTCCAGCACTTGTCAAACAGTCCATAAAGCACCCAGGACGGCCTGAGTGAAAGAGGGCCGTAGTAGGGTGCTCCTATAGCGGCATTAAAATCAGAATGACCCGTTAAATGCATTTATGACCATATTTGTGTTTTTGGGTTACCGCTTGTATAGCAATCAGTATCCATCGTGAAATTTCAAAGTGTCCATAATGCACTCAGGTCGCCCCCGACAGAGAGAGGGCCGTAGTAAGGGTGTTTCCATAGCGGGCATTAAATATCAGAATGACCCTTAAATGCATTTAGGACCATATTTGAATTTTTGGGTTACCAGATGCACGTTTCAATCACCCAGGTGCACGGTTCATCCCAGGTGCACGGCTCTATTTCCTCCTCCAGCACTTGTCAAACAGTCCATAAAGCACCCAGGACGGCCCCTGAGTGAAAGAGGGCCGTAGTAGGGTGCTCCTATAGCGGGCATTAAAATCAGAATGACCGTTAAATGCATTTATGACCATATTTGTGTTTTTTGGGTTACCAGATGCACGGTTTCATCACCAGGTGCACGGCTCTATTTCCTCCTCCAGCACTTGTCAAACAGTCCATAAAGCACCCAGGACGGCCCTGAGTGAAAGAGGGCCGTAGTAGGGTGCTCCTATAGCGGGCATTAAAATCAGAATGACCGTTAAATGCATTTATGACCATATTTTGGTGTTTTGGGTTACCGCTTGTATAGCAATTCAGTATCATCGTGAAATTTCAAAGTGTCCATAATGCACTCAGGTCGCCCCGACAGAGAGAGGGGCCGTAGTAGGGTGTTTCCATAGCGGGCATTAATATCAGAATGACCCTTAAATGCATTTAGGACCATATTTGAATTTTTGGGTTACCAGATGCACGTTTTCAATCACCA
Organism: Oncorhynchus kisutch; assembly: GCF_002021735.2. Taxonomy (NCBI): domain Eukaryota; kingdom Metazoa; phylum Chordata; class Actinopteri; order Salmoniformes; family Salmonidae; genus Oncorhynchus; species Oncorhynchus kisutch. The sequence continues at coordinate 69,120 of NW_022262397.1, forward strand.
GGTGCACGGTTTCAATCACCAGGTGCACGGCTCTATTTCCTCCTCCAGCACTTGTCAAACAGTCCATAAAGCACCCAGGACGGCCCTGAGTGAAAGAGGGCCGTAGTAGGGTGCTCCTATAGCGGGCATTAAAATCAGAATGACCGTTAAATGCATTTATGACCATATTTGTGTTTTTGGGTTACCAGATGCACGGTTTCAATCACCAGGTGCACGGCTCTATTTCCTCCTCCAGCACTTGTCAAACAGTCCATAAAGCACCCAGGACGGCCCTGAGTGAAAGAGGGCCGTAGTAGGGTGCTCCTATAGCGGGCATTAAAATCAGAATGACCGTTAAATGCATTTATGACCATATTTGTGTTTTTGGGTTACCAGATGCACGGTTTCAATCACCAGGTGCACGGCTCTATTTCCTCCTCCAGCACTTGTCAAACAGTCCATAAAGCACCCAGGACGGCCCTGAGTGAAAGAGGGCCGTAGTAGGGTGCTCCTATAGCGGGCATTAAAATCAGAATGACCGTTAAATGCATTTATGACCATATTTGTGTTTTTGGGTTACCGCTTGTATAGCAATCAGTATCCATCGTGAAATTTCAAAGTGTCCATAATGCACTCAGGTCGCCCCGACAGAGAGAGGGCCGTAGTAGGGTGTTTCCATAGCGGGCATTAATATCAGAATGACCCTTAAATGCATTTAGGACCATATTTGAATTTTTGGGTTACCAGATGCACGTTTTCAATCACCAGGTGCACGGTTTCAATCACCAGGTGCACGGCTCTATTTCCTCCTCCAGCACTTGTCAAACAGTCCATAAAGCACCCAGGACGGCCCTGAGTGAAAGAGGGCCGTAGTAGGGTGCTCCTATAGCGGGCATTAAAATCAGAATGACCGTTAAATGCATTTATGACCATATTTGTGTTTTTGGGTTACCAGATGCACGGTTTCAATCACCAGGTGCACGGCTCTATTTCCTCCTCCAGCACTTGTCAAACAGTCCATAAAGCACCCAGGACGGCCCTGAGTGAAAGAGGGCCGTAGTAGGGTGCTCCTATAGCGGGCATTAAAATCAGAATGACCGTTAAATGCATTTATGACCATATTTGTGTTTTTGGGTTACCGCTTGTATAGCAATCAGTATCCATCGTGAAATTTCAAAGTGTCCATAATGCACTCAGGTCGCCCCCGACAGAGAGAGGGCCGTAGTAGGGTGTTTCCATAGCGGGCATTAATATCAGAATGACCCTTAAATGCATTTAGGACCATATTTGAATTTTGGGTTACCAGATGCACGTTTCAATCACCAGGTGCACGTTTCAATCACCAGGTGCACGGCTCTATTTCCTCCTCCAGCACTTGTCAAACAGTCCATAAAGCACCCAGGACGGCCCTGAGTGAAAGAGGGCCGTAGTAGGGTGCTCCTATAGCGGGCATTAAAATCAGAATGACCGTTAAATGCATTTATGACCATATTTGTGTTTTTGGGTTACCAGATGCACGGTTTCAATCACCAGGTGCACGGCTCTATTTCCTCCTCCAGCACTTGTCAAACAGTCCATAAAGCACCCAGGACGGCCCTGAGTGAAAGAGGGCCGTAGTAGGGTGCTCCTATAGCGGGCATTAAAATCAGAATGACCGTTAAATGCATTTATGACCATATTTGTGTTTTTGGGTTACCGCTTGTATAGCAATCAGTATCCATCGTGAAATTTCAAAGTGTCCATAATGCACTCAGGTCGCCCCCGACAGAGAGAGGGCCGTAGTAGGGTGTTTCCATAGCGGGCATTAATATCAGAATGACCCTTAAATGCATTTAGGACCATATTTGAATTTTTGGGTTACCAGATGCACGTTTTCAATCACCAGGTGCACGGTTTCAATCACCAGGTGCACGGCTCTATTTCCTCCTCCAGCACTTGTCAAACAGTCCATAAAGCACCCAGGGACGGCCCTGAGTGAAAGAGGGCCGTAGTAGGGTGCTCCTATAGCGGGCATTAAAATCAGAATGACCGTTAAATGCATTTATGACCATATTTGTGTTTTTGGGTTACCAGATGCACGGTTTCAATCACCAGGTGCACGGCTCTATTTTCTCCTCCAGCACTTGTCAAACAGTCCATAAAGCACCAGGACGGCCCTGAGTGAAAGAGGGCCGTAGTAGGGTGCTCCTATAGCGGGCATTAAAATCAGAATGACCGTTAAATGCATTTATGACCATATTTGTGTTTTGGGTTACCAGATGCACGGTTTCAATCACCAGGTGCACGGCTCTATTTCCTCCTCCAGCACTTGTCAAACAGTCCATAAAGCACCCAGGACGGCCCTGAGTGAAAGAGGGCCGTAGTAGGGTGCTCCTATAGCGGGCATTAAAATCAGAATGACCGTTAAATGCATTTATGACCATATTTGTGTTTTTGGGTTACCAGATGCACGGTTTCAATCACCAGGTGCACGGCTCTATTTCCTCCTCCAGCACTTGTCAAACAGTCCATAAAGCACCCAGGACGGCCCTGAGTGAAAGAGGGCCGTAGTAGGGTGCTCCTATAGCGGGCATTAAAATCAGAATGACCGTTAAATGCATTTATGACCATATTTGTGTTTTTGGGTTACCGCTTGTATAGCAATCAGTATCCATCGTGAAATTTCAAAGTGTCCATAATGCACTCAGGTCGCCCCCGACAGAGAGAGGGCCGTAGTAGGGTGTTTCCATAGCGGGCATTAATATCAGAATGACCCTTAAATGCATTTAGGACCATATTTGAATTTTTGGGTTACCAGATGCACGTTTTCAATCACCAGGTGCACGGTTTCAATCACCAGGTGCACGGCTCTATTTCCTCCTCCAGCACTTGTCAAACAGTCCATAAAGCACCCAGGACGGCCCTGAGTGAAAGAGGGCCGTAGTAGGGTGCTCCTATAGCGGGCATTAAAATCAGAATGACCGTTAAATGCATTTATGACCATATTTGTGTTTTTGGGTTACCAGATGCACGGTTTCAATCACCAGGTGCACGGCTCTATTTCCTCCTCCAGCACTTGTCAAACAGTCCATAAAGCACCCAGGACGGCCCTGAGTGAAAGAGGGCCGTAGTAGGGTGCTCCTATAGCGGGCATTAAAATCAGAATGACCGTTAAATGCATTTATGACCATATTTGTGTTTTTGGGTTACCGCTTGTATAGCAATCAGTATCCATCGTGAAATTTCAAAGTGTCCATAATGCACTCAGGTCGCCCCCGACAGAGAGAGGGCCGTAGTAGGGTGTTTCCATAGCGGGCATTAATATCAGAATGACCCTTAAATGCATTTAGGACCATATTTGAATTTTTGGGTTACCAGATGCACGTTTTCAATCACCAGGTGCACGGTTTCAATCACCAGGTGCACGGCTCTATTTCCTCCTCCAGCACTTGTCAAACAGTCCATAAAGCACCCAGGACGGCCCTGAGTGAAAGAGGGCCGTAGTAGGGTGCTCCTATAGCGGGCATTAAAATCAGAATGACCGTTAAATGCATTTATGACCATATTTGTGTTTTTGGGTTACCAGATGCACGGTTTCAATCACCAGGTGCACGGCTCTATTTCCTCCTCCAGCACTTGTCAAACAGTCCATAAAGCACCCAGGACGGCCCTGAGTGAAAGAGGGCCGTAGTAGGGTGCTCCTATAGCGGGCATTAAAATCAGAATGACCGTTAAATGCATTTATGACCATATTTGTGTTTTTGGGTTACCAGATGCACGGTTTCAATCACCAGGTGCACGGCTCTATTTCCTCCTCCAGCACTTGTCAAACAGTCCATAAAGCACCCAGGACGGCCCTGAGTGAAAGAGGGCCGTAGTAGGGTGCTCCTATAGCGGGCATTAAAATCAGAATGACCGTTAAATGCATTTATGACCATATTTGTGTTTTTGGGTTACCGCTTGTATAGCAATCAGTATCCATCGTGAAATTTCAAAGTGTCCATAATGCACTCAGGTCGCCCCCGACAGAGAGAGGGCCGTAGTAGGGTGTTTCCATAGCGGGCATTAATATCAGAATGACCCTTAAATGCATTTAGGACCATATTTGAATTTTTGGGTTACCAGATGCACGTTTTCAATCACCAGGTGCACGGTTTCAATCACCAGGTGCACGGCTCTATTTCCTCCTCCAGCACTTGTCAAACAGTCCATAAAGCACCCAGGACGGCCCTGAGTGAAAGAGGGCCGTAGTAGGGTGCTCCTATAGCGGGCATTAAAATCAGAATGACCGTTAAATGCATTTATGACCATATTTGTGTTTTTGGGTTACCAGATGCACGGTTTCAATCACCAGGTGCACGGCTCTATTTCCTCCTCCAGCACTTGTCAAACAGTCCATAAAGCACCCAGGACGGCCCTGAGTGAAAGAGGGCCGTAGTAGGGTGCTCCTATAGCGGGCATTAAAATCAGAATGACCGTTAAATGCATTTATGACCATATTTGTGTTTTTGGGTTACCAGATGCACGGTTTCAATCACCAGGTGCACGGCTCTATTTCCTCCTCCAGCACTTGTCAAACAGTCCATAAAGCACCCAGGACGGCCCTGAGTGAAAGAGGGCCGTAGTAGGGTGCTCCTATAGCGGGCATTAAAATCAGAATGACCGTTAAATGCATTTATGACCATATTTGTGTTTTTGGGTTACCGCTTGTATAGCAATCAGTATCCATCGTGAAATTTCAAAGTGTCCATAATGCACTCAGGTCGCCCCCGACAGAGAGAGGGCCGTAGTAGGGTGTTTCCATAGCGGGCATTAATATCAGAATGACCCTTAAATGCATTTAGGACCATATTTGAATTTTTGGGTTACCAGATGCACGTTTTCAATCACCAGGTGCACGGTTTCAATCACCAGGTGCACGGCTCTATTTCCTCCTCCAGCACTTGTCAAACAGTCCATAAAGCACCCAGGACGGCCCTGAGTGAAAGAGGGCCGTAGTAGGGTGCTCCTATAGCGGGCATTAAAATCAGAATGACCGTTAAATGCATTTATGACCATATTTGTGTTTTTGGGTTACCAGATGCACGGTTTCAATCACCAGGTGCACGGCTCTATTTCCTCCTCCAGCACTTGTCAAACAGTCCATAAAGCACCCAGGACGGCCCTGAGTGAAAGAGGGCCGTAGTAGGGTGCTCCTATAGCGGGCATTAAAATCAGAATGACCGTTAAATGCATTTATGACCATATTTGTGTTTTTGGGTTACCAGATGCACGGTTTCAATCACCAGGTGCACGGCTCTATTTCCTCCTCCAGCACTTGTCAAACAGTCCATAAAGCACCCAGGACGGCCCTGAGTGAAAGAGGGCCGTAGTAGGGTGCTCCTATAGCGGGCATTAAAATCAGAATGACCGTTAAATGCATTTATGACCATATTTGTGTTTTTGGGTTACCGCTTGTATAGCAATCAGTATCCATCGTGAAATTTCAAAGTGTCCATAATGCACTCAGGTCGCCCCCGACAGAGAGAGGGCCGTAGTAGGGTGTTTCCATAGCGGGCATTAATATCAGAATGACCCTTAAATGCATTTAGGACCATATTTGAATTTTTGGGTTACCAGATGCACGTTTTCAATCACCAGGTGCACGGTTTCAATCACCAGGTGCACGGCTCTATTTCCTCCTCCAGCACTTGTCAAACAGTCCATAAAGCACCCAGGACGGCCCTGAGTGAAAGAGGGCCGTAGTAGGGTGCTCCTATAGCGGGCATTAAAATCAGAATGACCGTTAAATGCATTTATGACCATATTTGTGTTTTTGGGTTACCAGATGCACGGTTTCAATCACCAGGTGCACGGCTCTATTTCCTCCTCCAGCACTTGTCAAACAGTCCATAAAGCACCCAGGACGGCCCTGAGTGAAAGAGGGCCGTAGTAGGGTGCTCCTATAGCGGGCATTAAAATCAGAATGACCGTTAAATGCATTTATGACCATATTTGTGTTTTTGGGTTACCAGATGCACGGTTTCAATCACCAGGTGCACGGCTCTATTTCCTCCTCCAGCACTTGTCAAACAGTCCATAAAGCACCCAGGACGGCCCTGAGTGAAAGAGGGCCGTAGTAGGGTGCTCCTATAGCGGGCATTAAAATCAGAATGACCGTTAAATGCATTTATGACCATATTTGTGTTTTTGGGTTACCGCTTGTATAGCAATCAGTATCCATCGTGAAATTTCAAAGTGTCCATAATGCACTCAGGTCGCCCCCGACAGAGAGAGGGCCGTAGTAGGGTGTTTCCATAGCGGGCATTAATATCAGAATGACCCTTAAATGCATTTAGGACCATATTTGAATTTTTGGGTTACCAGATGCACGTTTTCAATCACCAGGTGCACGGTTTCAATCACCAGGTGCACGGCTCTATTTCCTCCTCCAGCACTTGTCAAACAGTCCATAAAGCACCCAGGACGGCCCTGAGTGAAAGAGGGCCGTAGTAGGGTGCTCCTATAGCGGGCATTAAAATCAGAATGACCGTTAAATGCATTTATGACCATATTTGTGTTTTTGGGTTACCAGATGCACGGTTTCAATCACCAGGTGCACGGCTCTATTTCCTCCTCCAGCACTTGTCAAACAGTCCATAAAGCACCCAGGACGGCCCTGAGTGAAAGAGGGCCGTAGTAGGGTGCTCCTATAGCGGGCATTAAAATCAGAATGACCGTTAAATGCATTTATGACCATATTTGTGTTTTTGGGTTACCAGATGCACGGTTTCAATCACCAGGTGCACGGCTCTATTTCCTCCTCCAGCACTTGTCAAACAGTCCATAAAGCACCCAGGACGGCCCTGAGTGAAAGAGGGCCGTAGTAGGGTGCTCCTATAGCGGGCATTAAAATCAGAATGACCGTTAAATGCATTTATGACCATATTTGTGTTTTTGGGTTACCGCTTGTATAGCAATCAGTATCCATCGTGAAATTTCAAAGTGTCCATAATGCACTCAGGTCGCCCCCGACAGAGAGAGGGCCGTAGTAGGGTGTTTCCATAGCGGGCATTAATATCAGAATGACCCTTAAATGCATTTAGGACCATATTTGAATTTTTGGGTTACCAGATGCACGTTTTCAATCACCAGGTGCACGGTTTCAATCACCAGGTGCACGGCTCTATTTCCTCCTCCAGCACTTGTCAAACAGTCCATAAAGCACCCAGGACGGCCCTGAGTGAAAGAGGGCCGTAGTAGGGTGCTCCTATAGCGGGCATTAAAATCAGAATGACCGTTAAATGCATTTATGACCATATTTGTGTTTTTGGGTTACCAGATGCACGGTTTCAATCACCAGGTGCACGGCTCTATTTCCTCCTCCAGCACTTGTCAAACAGTCCATAAAGCACCCAGGACGGCCCTGAGTGAAAGAGGGCCGTAGTAGGGTGCTCCTATAGCGGGCATTAAAATCAGAATGACCGTTAAATGCATTTATGACCATATTTGTGTTTTTGGGTTACCGCTTGTATAGCAATCAGTATCCATCGTGAAATTTCAAAGTGTCCATAATGCACTCAGGTCGCCCCCGACAGAGAGAGGGCCGTAGTAGGGTGTTTCCATAGCGGGCATTAATATCAGAATGACCCTTAAATGCATTTAGGACCATATTTGAATTTTTGGGTTACCAGATGCACGTTTTCAATCACCAGGTGCACGGTTTCAATCACCAGGTGCACGGCTCTATTTCCTCCTCCAGCACTTGTCAAACAGTCCATAAAGCACCCAGGACGGCCCTGAGTGAAAGAGGGCCGTAGTAGGGTGCTCCTATAGCGGGCATTAAAATCAGAATGACCGTTAAATGCATTTATGACCATATTTGTGTTTTTGGGTTACCAGATGCACGGTTTCAATCACCAGGTGCACGGCTCTATTTCCTCCTCCAGCACTTGTCAAACAGTCCATAAAGCACCCAGGACGGCCCTGAGTGAAAGAGGGCCGTAGTAGGGTGCTCCTATAGCGGGCATTAAAATCAGAATGACCGTTAAATGCATTTATGACCATATTTGTGTTTTTGGGTTACCGCTTGTATAGCAATCAGTATCCATCGTGAAATTTCAAAGTGTCCATAATGCACTCAGGTCGCCCCCGACAGAGAGAGGGCCGTAGTAGGGTGTTTCCATAGCGGGCATTAATATCAGAATGACCCTTAAATGCATTTAGGACCATATTTGAATTTTTGGGTTACCAGATGCACGTTTTCAATCACCAGGTGCACGGTTTCAATCACCAGGTGCACGGCTCTATTTCCTCCTCCAGCACTTGTCAAACAGTCCATAAAGCACCCAGGACGGCCCTGAGTGAAAGAGGGCCGTAGTAGGGTGCTCCTATAGCGGGCATTAAAATCAGAATGACCGTTAAATGCATTTATGACCATATTTGTGTTTTTGGGTTACCAGATGCACGGTTTCAATCACCAGGTGCACGGCTCTATTTCCTCCTCCAGCACTTGTCAAACAGTCCATAAAGCACCCAGGACGGCCCTGAGTGAAAGAGGGCCGTAGTAGGGTGCTCCTATAGCGGGCATTAAAATCAGAATGACCGTTAAATGCATTTATGACCATATTTGTGTTTTTGGGTTACCGCTTGTATAGCAATCAGTATCCATCGTGAAATTTCAAAGTGTCCATAATGCACTCAGGTCGCCCCCGACAGAGAGAGGGCCGTAGTAGGGTGTTTCCATAGCGGGCATTAATATCAGAATGACCCTTAAATGCATTTAGGACCATATTTGAATTTTTGGGTTACCAGATGCACGTTTTCAATCACCAGGTGCACGGTTTCAATCACCAGGTGCACGGCTCTATTTCCTCCTCCAGCACTTGTCAAACAGTCCATAAAGCACCCAGGACGGCCCTGAGTGAAAGAGGGCCGTAGTAGGGTGCTCCTATAGCGGGCATTAAAATCAGAATGACCGTTAAATGCATTTATGACCATATTTGTGTTTTTGGGTTACCAGATGCACGGTTTCAATCACCAGGTGCACGGCTCTATTTCCTCCTCCAGCACTTGTCAAACAGTCCATAAAGCACCCAGGACGGCCCTGAGTGAAAGAGGGCCGTAGTAGGGTGCTCCTATAGCGGGCATTAAAATCAGAATGACCGTTAAATGCATTTATGACCATATTTGTGTTTTTGGGTTACCAGATGCACGGTTTCAATCACCAGGTGCACGGCTCTATTTCCTCCTCCAGCACTTGTCAAACAGTCCATAAAGCACCCAGGACGGCCCTGAGTGAAAGAGGGCCGTAGTAGGGTGCTCCTATAGCGGGCATTAAAATCAGAATGACCGTTAAATGCATTTATGACCATATTTGTGTTTTTGGGTTACCGCTTGTATAGCAATCAGTATCCATCGTGAAATTTCAAAGTGTCCATAATGCACTCAGGTCGCCCCCGACAGAGAGAGGGCCGTAGTAGGGTGTTTCCATAGCGGGCATTAATATCAGAATGACCCTTAAATGCATTTAGGACCATATTTGAATTTTTGGGTTACCAGATGCACGTTTTCAATCACCAGGTGCACGGTTTCAATCACCAGGTGCACGGCTCTATTTCCTCCTCCAGCACTTGTCAAACAGTCCATAAAGCACCCAGGACGGCCCTGAGTGAAAGAGGGCCGTAGTAGGGTGCTCCTATAGCGGGCATTAAAATCAGAATGACCGTTAAATGCATTTATGACCATATTTGTGTTTTTGGGTTACCAGATGCACGGTTTCAATCACCAGGTGCACGGCTCTATTTCCTCCTCCAGCACTTGTCAAACAGTCCATAAAGCACCCAGGACGGCCCTGAGTGAAAGAGGGCCGTAGTAGGGTGCTCCTATAGCGGGCATTAAAATCAGAATGACCGTTAAATGCATTTATGACCATATTTGTGTTTTTGGGTTACCAGATGCACGGTTTCAATCACCAGGTGCACGGCTCTATTTCCTCCTCCAGCACTTGTCAAACAGTCCATAAAGCACCCAGGACGGCCCTGAGTGAAAGAGGGCCGTAGTAGGGTGCTCCTATAGCGGGCATTAAAATCAGAATGACCGTTAAATGCATTTATGACCATATTTGTGTTTTTGGGTTACCGCTTGTATAGCAATCAGTATCCATCGTGAAATTTCAAAGTGTCCATAATGCACTCAGGTCGCCCCCGACAGAGAGAGGGCCGTAGTAGGGTGTTTCCATAGCGGGCATTAATATCAGAATGACCCTTAAATGCATTTAGGACCATATTTGAATTTTTGGGTTACCAGATGCACGTTTTCAATCACCAGGTGCACGGTTTCAATCACCAGGTGCACGGCTCTATTTCCTCCTCCAGCACTTGTCAAACAGTCCATAAAGCACCCAGGACGGCCCTGAGTGAAAGAGGGCCGTAGTAGGGTGCTCCTATAGCGGGCATTAAAATCAGAATGACCGTTAAATGCATTTATGACCATATTTGTGTTTTTGGGTTACCAGATGCACGGTTTCAATCACCAGGTGCACGGCTCTATTTCCTCCTCCAGCACTTGTCAAACAGTCCATAAAGCACCCAGGACGGCCCTGAGTGAAAGAGGGCCGTAGTAGGGTGCTCCTATAGCGGGCATTAAAATCAGAATGACCGTTAAATGCATTTATGACCATATTTGTGTTTTTGGGTTACCGCTTGTATAGCAATCAGTATCCATCGTGAAATTTCAAAGTGTCCATAATGCACTCAGGTCGCCCCCGACAGAGAGAGGGCCGTAGTAGGGTGTTTCCATAGCGGGCATTAATATCAGAATGACCCTTAAATGCATTTAGGACCATATTTGAATTTTTGGGTTACCAGATGCACGTTTTCAATCACCAGGTGCACGGTTTCAATCACCAGGTGCACGGCTCTATTTCCTCCTCCAGCACTTGTCAAACAGTCCATAAAGCACCCAGGACGGCCCTGAGTGAAAGAGGGCCGTAGTAGGGTGCTCCTATAGCGGGCATTAAAATCAGAATGACCGTTAAATGCATTTATGACCATATTTGTGTTTTTGGGTTACCAGATGCACGGTTTCAATCACCAGGTGCACGGCTCTATTTCCTCCTCCAGCACTTGTCAAACAGTCCATAAAGCACCCAGGACGGCCCTGAGTGAAAGAGGGCCGTAGTAGGGTGCTCCTATAGCGGGCATTAAAATCAGAATGACCGTTAAATGCATTTATGACCATATTTGTGTTTTTGGGTTACCGCTTGTATAGCAATCAGTATCCATCGTGAAATTTCAAAGTGTCCATAATGCACTCAGGTCGCCCCCGACAGAGAGAGGGCCGTAGTAGGGTGTTTCCATAGCGGGCATTAATATCAGAATGACCCTTAAATGCATTTAGGACCATATTTGAATTTTTGGGTTACCAGATGCACGTTTTCAATCACCAGGTGCACGGTTTCAATCACCAGGTGCACGGCTCTATTTCCTCCTCCAGCACTTGTCAAACAGTCCATAAAGCACCCAGGACGGCCCTGAGTGAAAGAGGGCCGTAGTAGGGTGCTCCTATAGCGGGCATTAAAATCAGAATGACCGTTAAATGCATTTATGACCATATTTGTGTTTTTGGGTTACCAGATGCACGGTTTCAATCACCAGGTGCACGGCTCTATTTCCTCCTCCAGCACTTGTCAAACAGTCCATAAAGCACCCAGGACGGCCCTGAGTGAAAGAGGGCCGTAGTAGGGTGCTCCTATAGCGGGCATTAAAATCAGAATGACCGTTAAATGCATTTATGACCATATTTGTGTTTTTGGGTTACCGCTTGTATAGCAATCAGTATCCATCGTGAAATTTCAAAGTGTCCATAATGCACTCAGGTCGCCCCCGACAGAGAGAGGGCCGTAGTAGGGTGTTTCCATAGCGGGCATTAATATCAGAATGACCCTTAAATGCATTTAGGACCATATTTGAATTTTTGGGTTACCAGATGCACGTTTTCAATCACCAGGTGCACGGTTTCAATCACCAGGTGCACGGCTCTATTTCCTCCTCCAGCACTTGTCAAACAGTCCATAAAGCACCCAGGACGGCCCTGAGTGAAAGAGGGCCGTAGTAGGGTGCTCCTATAGCGGGCATTAAAATCAGAATGACCGTTAAATGCATTTATGACCATATTTGTGTTTTTGGGTTACCAGATGCACGGTTTCAATCACCAGGTGCACGGCTCTATTTCCTCCTCCAGCACTTGTCAAACAGTCCATAAAGCACCCAGGACGGCCCTGAGTGAAAGAGGGCCGTAGTAGGGTGCTCCTATAGCGGGCATTAAAATCAGAATGACCGTTAAATGCATTTATGACCATATTTGTGTTTTTGGGTTACCAGATGCACGGTTTCAATCACCAGGTGCACGGCTCTATTTCCTCCTCCAGCACTTGTCAAACAGTCCATAAAGCACCCAGGACGGCCCTGAGTGAAAGAGGGCCGTAGTAGGGTGCTCCTATAGCGGGCATTAAAATCAGAATGACCGTTAAATGCATTTATGACCATATTTGTGTTTTTGGGTTACCGCTTGTATAGCAATCAGTATCCATCGTGAAATTTCAAAGTGTCCATAATGCACTCAGGTCGCCCCCGACAGAGAGAGGGCCGTAGTAGGGTGTTTCCATAGCGGGCATTAATATCAGAATGACCCTTAAATGCATTTAGGACCATATTTGAATTTTTGGGTTACCAGATGCACGTTTTCAATCACCAGGTGCACGGTTTCAATCACCAGGTGCACGGCTCTATTTCCTCCTCCAGCACTTGTCAAACAGTCCATAAAGCACCCAGGACGGCCCTGAGTGAAAGAGGGCCGTAGTAGGGTGCTCCTATAGCGGGCATTAAAATCAGAATGACCGTTAAATGCATTTATGACCATATTTGTGTTTTTGGGTTACCAGATGCACGGTTTCAATCACCAGGTGCACGGCTCTATTTCCTCCTCCAGCACTTGTCAAACAGTCCATAAAGCACCCAGGACGGCCCTGAGTGAAAGAGGGCCGTAGTAGGGTGCTCCTATAGCGGGCATTAAAATCAGAATGACCGTTAAATGCATTTATGACCATATTTGTGTTTTTGGGTTACCAGATGCACGGTTTCAATCACCAGGTGCACGGCTCTATTTCCTCCTCCAGCACTTGTCAAACAGTCCATAAAGCACCCAGGACGGCCCTGAGTGAAAGAGGGCCGTAGTAGGGTGCTCCTATAGCGGGCATTAAAATCAGAATGACCGTTAAATGCATTTATGACCATATTTGTGTTTTTGGGTTACCGCTTGTATAGCAATCAGTATCCATCGTGAAATTTCAAAGTGTCCATAATGCACTCAGGTCGCCCCCGACAGAGAGAGGGCCGTAGTAGGGTGTTTCCATAGCGGGCATTAATATCAGAATGACCCTTAAATGCATTTAGGACCATATTTGAATTTTTGGGTTACCAGATGCACGTTTTCAATCACCAGGTGCACGGTTTCAATCACCAGGTGCACGGCTCTATTTCCTCCTCCAGCACTTGTCAAACAGTCCATAAAGCACCCAGGACGGCCCTGAGTGAAAGAGGGCCGTAGTAGGGTGCTCCTATAGCGGGCATTAAAATCAGAATGACCGTTAAATGCATTTATGACCATATTTGTGTTTTTGGGTTACCAGATGCACGGTTTCAATCACCAGGTGCACGGCTCTATTTCCTCCTCCAGCACTTGTCAAACAGTCCATAAAGCACCCAGGACGGCCCTGAGTGAAAGAGGGCCGTAGTAGGGTGCTCCTATAGCGGGCATTAAAATCAGAATGACCGTTAAATGCATTTATGACCATATTTGTGTTTTTGGGTTACCAGATGCACGGTTTCAATCACCAGGTGCACGGCTCTATTTCCTCCTCCAGCACTTGTCAAACAGTCCATAAAGCACCCAGGACGGCCCTGAGTGAAAGAGGGCCGTAGTAGGGTGCTCCTATAGCGGGCATTAAAATCAGAATGACCGTTAAATGCATTTATGACCATATTTGTGTTTTTGGGTTACCGCTTGTATAGCAATCAGTATCCATCGTGAAATTTCAAAGTGTCCATAATGCACTCAGGTCGCCCCCGACAGAGAGAGGGCCGTAGTAGGGTGTTTCCATAGCGGGCATTAATATCAGAATGACCCTTAAATGCATTTAGGACCATATTTGAATTTTTGGGTTACCAGATGCACGTTTTCAATCACCAGGTGCACGGTTTCAATCACCAGGTGCACGGCTCTATTTCCTCCTCCAGCACTTGTCAAACAGTCCATAAAGCACCCAGGACGGCCCTGAGTGAAAGAGGGCCGTAGTAGGGTGCTCCTATAGCGGGCATTAAAATCAGAATGACCGTTAAATGCATTTATGACCATATTTGTGTTTTTGGGTTACCAGATGCACGGTTTCAATCACCAGGTGCACGGCTCTATTTCCTCCTCCAGCACTTGTCAAACAGTCCATAAAGCACCCAGGACGGCCCTGAGTGAAAGAGGGCCGTAGTAGGGTGCTCCTATAGCGGGCATTAAAATCAGAATGACCGTTAAATGCATTTATGACCATATTTGTGTTTTTGGGTTACCAGATGCACGGTTTCAATCACCAGGTGCACGGCTCTATTTCCTCCTCCAGCACTTGTCAAACAGTCCATAAAGCACCCAGGACGGCCCTGAGTGAAAGAGGGCCGTAGTAGGGTGCTCCTATAGCGGGCATTAAAATCAGAATGACCGTTAAATGCATTTATGACCATATTTGTGTTTTTGGGTTACCGCTTGTATAGCAATCAGTATCCATCGTGAAATTTCAAAGTGTCCATAATGCACTCAGGTCGCCCCCGACAGAGAGAGGGCCGTAGTAGGGTGTTTCCATAGCGGGCATTAATATCAGAATGACCCTTAAATGCATTTAGGACCATATTTGAATTTTTGGGTTACCAGATGCACGTTTTCAATCACCAGGTGCACGGTTTCAATCACCAGGTGCACGGCTCTATTTCCTCCTCCAGCACTTGTCAAACAGTCCATAAAGCACCCAGGACGGCCCTGAGTGAAAGAGGGCCGTAGTAGGGTGCTCCTATAGCGGGCATTAAAATCAGAATGACCGTTAAATGCATTTATGACCATATTTGTGTTTTTGGGTTACCAGATGCACGGTTTCAATCACCAGGTGCACGGCTCTATTTCCTCCTCCAGCACTTGTCAAACAGTCCATAAAGCACCCAGGACGGCCCTGAGTGAAAGAGGGCCGTAGTAGGGTGCTCCTATAGCGGGCATTAAAATCAGAATGACCGTTAAATGCATTTATGACCATATTTGTGTTTTTGGGTTACCAGATGCACGGTTTCAATCACCAGGTGCACGGCTCTATTTCCTCCTCCAGCACTTGTCAAACAGTCCATAAAGCACCCAGGACGGCCCTGAGTGAAAGAGGGCCGTAGTAGGGTGCTCCTATAGCGGGCATTAAAATCAGAATGACCGTTAAATGCATTTATGACCATATTTGTGTTTTTGGGTTACCGCTTGTATAGCAATCAGTATCCATCGTGAAATTTCAAAGTGTCCATAATGCACTCAGGTCGCCCCCGACAGAGAGAGGGCCGTAGTAGGGTGTTTCCATAGCGGGCATTAATATCAGAATGACCCTTAAATGCATTTAGGACCATATTTGAATTTTTGGGTTACCAGATGCACGTTTTCAATCACCAGGTGCACGGTTTCAATCACCAGGTGCACGGCTCTATTTCCTCCTCCAGCACTTGTCAAACAGTCCATAAAGCACCCAGGACGGCCCTGAGTGAAAGAGGGCCGTAGTAGGGTGCTCCTATAGCGGGCATTAAAATCAGAATGACCGTTAAATGCATTTATGACCATATTTGTGTTTTTGGGTTACCAGATGCACGGTTTCAATCACCAGGTGCACGGCTCTATTTCCTCCTCCAGCACTTGTCAAACAGTCCATAAAGCACCCAGGACGGCCCTGAGTGAAAGAGGGCCGTAGTAGGGTGCTCCTATAGCGGGCATTAAAATCAGAATGACCGTTAAATGCATTTATGACCATATTTGTGTTTTTGGGTTACCGCTTGTATAGCAATCAGTATCCATCGTGAAATTTCAAAGTGTCCATAATGCACTCAGGTCGCCCCCGACAGAGAGAGGGCCGTAGTAGGGTGTTTCCATAGCGGGCATTAATATCAGAATGACCCTTAAATGCATTTAGGACCATATTTGAATTTTTGGGTTACCAGATGCACGTTTTCAATCACCAGGTGCACGGTTTCAATCACCAGGTGCACGGCTCTATTTCCTCCTCCAGCACTTGTCAAACAGTCCATAAAGCACCCAGGACGGCCCTGAGTGAAAGAGGGCCGTAGTAGGGTGCTCCTATAGCGGGCATTAAAATCAGAATGACCGTTAAATGCATTTATGACCATATTTGTGTTTTTGGGTTACCAGATGCACGGTTTCAATCACCAGGTGCACGGCTCTATTTCCTCCTCCAGCACTTGTCAAACAGTCCATAAAGCACCCAGGACGGCCCTGAGTGAAAGAGGGCCGTAGTAGGGTGCTCCTATAGCGGGCATTAAAATCAGAATGACCGTTAAATGCATTTATGACCATATTTGTGTTTTTGGGTTACCAGATGCACGGTTTCAATCACCAGGTGCACGGCTCTATTTCCTCCTCCAGCACTTGTCAAACAGTCCATAAAGCACCCAGGACGGCCCTGAGTGAAAGAGGGCCGTAGTAGGGTGCTCCTATAGCGGGCATTAAAATCAGAATGACCGTTAAATGCATTTATGACCATATTTGTGTTTTTGGGTTACCAGATGCACGGTTTCAATCACCAGGTGCACGGCTCTATTTCCTCCTCCAGCACTTGTCAAACAGTCCATAAAGCACCCAGGACGGCCCTGAGTGAAAGAGGGCCGTAGTAGGGTGCTCCTATAGCGGGCATTAAAATCAGAATGACCGTTAAATGCATTTATGACCATATTTGTGTTTTTGGGTTACCGCTTGTATAGCAATCAGTATCCATCGTGAAATTTCAAAGTGTCCATAATGCACTCAGGTCGCCCCCGACAGAGAGAGGGCCGTAGTAGGGTGTTTCCATAGCGGGCATTAATATCAGAATGACCCTTAAATGCATTTAGGACCATATTTGAATTTTTGGGTTACCAGATGCACGTTTTCAATCACCAGGTGCACGGTTTCAATCACCAGGTGCACGGCTCTATTTCCTCCTCCAGCACTTGTCAAACAGTCCATAAAGCACCCAGGACGGCCCTGAGTGAAAGAGGGCCGTAGTAGGGTGCTCCTATAGCGGGCATTAAAATCAGAATGACCGTTAAATGCATTTATGACCATATTTGTGTTTTTGGGTTACCAGATGCACGGTTTCAATCACCAGGTGCACGGCTCTATTTCCTCCTCCAGCACTTGTCAAACAGTCCATAAAGCACCCAGGACGGCCCTGAGTGAAAGAGGGCCGTAGTAGGGTGCTCCTATAGCGGGCATTAAAATCAGAATGACCGTTAAATGCATTTATGACCATATTTGTGTTTTTGGGTTACCAGATGCACGGTTTCAATCACCAGGTGCACGGCTCTATTTCCTCCTCCAGCACTTGTCAAACAGTCCATAAAGCACCCAGGACGGCCCTGAGTGAAAGAGGGCCGTAGTAGGGTGCTCCTATAGCGGGCATTAAAATCAGAATGACCGTTAAATGCATTTATGACCATATTTGTGTTTTTGGGTTACCGCTTGTATAGCAATCAGTATCCATCGTGAAATTTCAAAGTGTCCATAATGCACTCAGGTCGCCCCCGACAGAGAGAGGGCCGTAGTAGGGTGTTTCCATAGCGGGCATTAATATCAGAATGACCCTTAAATGCATTTAGGACCATATTTGAATTTTTGGGTTACCAGATGCACGTTTTCAATCACCGGTGCACGGTTCATCACCAGGTGCACGGCTCTATTTCCTCCTCCAGCACTTGTCAAACAGTCCATAAAGCACCCAGGACGGCCCTGAGTGAAAGAGGGCCGTAGTAGGGTGCTCCTATAGCGGGCATTAAAATCAGAATGACCGTTAAATGCATTTATGACCATATTTGTGTTTTTGGGTTACCGCTTGTATAGCAATCAGTATCCATCGTGAAATTTCAAAGTGTCCATAATGCACTCAGGTCGCCCCCGACAGAGAGAGGGCCGTAGTAGGGTGTTTCCATAGCGGGCATTAATATCAGAATGACCCTTAAATGCATTTAGGACCATATTTGAATTTTTGGGTTACCAGATGCACGTTTTCAATCACCAGGTGCACGGTTTCAATCACCAGGTGCACGGCTCTATTTCCTCCTCCAGCACTTGTCAAACAGTCCATAAAGCACCCAGGACGGCCCTGAGTGAAAGAGGGCCGTAGTAGGGTGCTCCTATAGCGGGCATTAAAATCAGAATGACCGTTAAATGCATTTATGACCATATTTGTGTTTTTGGGTTACCAGATGCACGGTTTCAATCACCAGGTGCACGGCTCTATTTCCTCCTCCAGCACTTGTCAAACAGTCCATAAAGCACCCAGGACGGCCCTGAGTGAAAGAGGGCCGTAGTAGGGTGCTCCTATAGCGGGCATTAAAATCAGAATGACCGTTAAATGCATTTATGACCATATTTGTGTTTTTGGGTTACCAGATGCACGGTTTCAATCACCAGGTGCACGGCTCTATTTCCTCCTCCAGCACTTGTCAAACAGTCCATAAAGCACCCAGGACGGCCCTGAGTGAAAGAGGGCCGTAGTAGGGTGCTCCTATAGCGGGCATTAAAATCAGAATGACCGTTAAATGCATTTATGACCATATTTGTGTTTTTGGGTTACCGCTTGTATAGCAATCAGTATCCATCGTGAAATTTCAAAGTGTCCATAATGCACTCAGGTCGCCCCCGACAGAGAGAGGGCCGTAGTAGGGTGTTTCCATAGCGGGCATTAATATCAGAATGACCCTTAAATGCATTTAGGACCATATTTGAATTTTTGGGTTACCA
The DNA here is from genome assembly GCF_002021735.2 of Oncorhynchus kisutch. Lineage (NCBI taxonomy): Eukaryota > Metazoa > Chordata > Actinopteri > Salmoniformes > Salmonidae > Oncorhynchus > Oncorhynchus kisutch. The sequence goes on from NW_022262397.1 coordinate 88,137, forward strand.
GATGCACGTTTTCAATCACCAGGTGCACGGTTTCAATCACCAGGTGCACGGCTCTATTTCCTCCTCCAGCACTTGTCAAACAGTCCATAAAGCACCCAGGACGGCCCTGAGTGAAAGAGGGCCGTAGTAGGGTGCTCCTATAGCGGGCATTAAAATCAGAATGACCGTTAAATGCATTTATGACCATATTTGTGTTTTTGGGTTACCAGATGCACGGTTTCAATCACCAGGTGCACGGCTCTATTTCCTCCTCCAGCACTTGTCAAACAGTCCATAAAGCACCCAGGACGGCCCTGAGTGAAAGAGGGCCGTAGTAGGGTGCTCCTATAGCGGGCATTAAAATCAGAATGACCGTTAAATGCATTTATGACCATATTTGTGTTTTTGGGTTACCGCTTGTATAGCAATCAGTATCCATCGTGAAATTTCAAAGTGTCCATAATGCACTCAGGTCGCCCCCGACAGAGAGAGGGCCGTAGTAGGGTGTTTCCATAGCGGGCATTAATATCAGAATGACCCTTAAATGCATTTAGGACCATATTTGAATTTTTGGGTTACCAGATGCACGTTTTCAATCACCAGGTGCACGGTTTCAATCACCAGGTGCACGGCTCTATTTCCTCCTCCAGCACTTGTCAAACAGTCCATAAAGCACCCAGGACGGCCCTGAGTGAAAGAGGGCCGTAGTAGGGTGCTCCTATAGCGGGCATTAAAATCAGAATGACCGTTAAATGCATTTATGACCATATTTGTGTTTTTGGGTTACCAGATGCACGGTTTCAATCACCAGGTGCACGGCTCTATTTCCTCCTCCAGCACTTGTCAAACAGTCCATAAAGCACCCAGGACGGCCCTGAGTGAAAGAGGGCCGTAGTAGGGTGCTCCTATAGCGGGCATTAAAATCAGAATGACCGTTAAATGCATTTATGACCATATTTGTGTTTTTGGGTTACCGCTTGTATAGCAATCAGTATCCATCGTGAAATTTCAAAGTGTCCATAATGCACTCAGGTCGCCCCCGACAGAGAGAGGGCCGTAGTAGGGTGTTTCCATAGCGGGCATTAATATCAGAATGACCCTTAAATGCATTTAGGACCATATTTGAATTTTTGGGTTACCAGATGCACGTTTTCAATCACCAGGTGCACGGTTTCAATCACCAGGTGCACGGCTCTATTTCCTCCTCCAGCACTTGTCAAACAGTCCATAAAGCACCCAGGACGGCCCTGAGTGAAAGAGGGCCGTAGTAGGGTGCTCCTATAGCGGGCATTAAAATCAGAATGACCGTTAAATGCATTTATGACCATATTTGTGTTTTTGGGTTACCAGATGCACGGTTTCAATCACCAGGTGCACGGCTCTATTTCCTCCTCCAGCACTTGTCAAACAGTCCATAAAGCACCCAGGACGGCCCTGAGTGAAAGAGGGCCGTAGTAGGGTGCTCCTATAGCGGGCATTAAAATCAGAATGACCGTTAAATGCATTTATGACCATATTTGTGTTTTTGGGTTACCGCTTGTATAGCAATCAGTATCCATCGTGAAATTTCAAAGTGTCCATAATGCACTCAGGTCGCCCCCGACAGAGAGAGGGCCGTAGTAGGGTGTTTCCATAGCGGGCATTAATATCAGAATGACCCTTAAATGCATTTAGGACCATATTTGAATTTTTGGGTTACCAGATGCACGTTTTCAATCACCAGGTGCACGGTTTCAATCACCAGGTGCACGGCTCTATTTCCTCCTCCAGCACTTGTCAAACAGTCCATAAAGCACCCAGGACGGCCCTGAGTGAAAGAGGGCCGTAGTAGGGTGCTCCTATAGCGGGCATTAAAATCAGAATGACCGTTAAATGCATTTATGACCATATTTGTGTTTTTGGGTTACCAGATGCACGGTTTCAATCACCAGGTGCACGGCTCTATTTCCTCCTCCAGCACTTGTCAAACAGTCCATAAAGCACCCAGGACGGCCCTGAGTGAAAGAGGGCCGTAGTAGGGTGCTCCTATAGCGGGCATTAAAATCAGAATGACCGTTAAATGCATTTATGACCATATTTGTGTTTTTGGGTTACCGCTTGTATAGCAATCAGTATCCATCGTGAAATTTCAAAGTGTCCATAATGCACTCAGGTCGCCCCCGACAGAGAGAGGGCCGTAGTAGGGTGTTTCCATAGCGGGCATTAATATCAGAATGACCCTTAAATGCATTTAGGACCATATTTGAATTTTTGGGTTACCAGATGCACGTTTTCAATCACCAGGTGCACGGTTTCAATCACCAGGTGCACGGCTCTATTTCCTCCTCCAGCACTTGTCAAACAGTCCATAAAGCACCCAGGACGGCCCTGAGTGAAAGAGGGCCGTAGTAGGGTGCTCCTATAGCGGGCATTAAAATCAGAATGACCGTTAAATGCATTTATGACCATATTTGTGTTTTTGGGTTACCAGATGCACGGTTTCAATCACCAGGTGCACGGCTCTATTTCCTCCTCCAGCACTTGTCAAACAGTCCATAAAGCACCCAGGACGGCCCTGAGTGAAAGAGGGCCGTAGTAGGGTGCTCCTATAGCGGGCATTAAAATCAGAATGACCGTTAAATGCATTTATGACCATATTTGTGTTTTTGGGTTACCGCTTGTATAGCAATCAGTATCCATCGTGAAATTTCAAAGTGTCCATAATGCACTCAGGTCGCCCCCGACAGAGAGAGGGCCGTAGTAGGGTGTTTCCATAGCGGGCATTAATATCAGAATGACCCTTAAATGCATTTAGGACCATATTTGAATTTTTGGGTTACCAGATGCACGTTTTCAATCACCAGGTGCACGGTTTCAATCACCAGGTGCACGGCTCTATTTCCTCCTCCAGCACTTGTCAAACAGTCCATAAAGCACCCAGGACGGCCCTGAGTGAAAGAGGGCCGTAGTAGGGTGCTCCTATAGCGGGCATTAAAATCAGAATGACCGTTAAATGCATTTATGACCATATTTGTGTTTTTGGGTTACCAGATGCACGGTTTCAATCACCAGGTGCACGGCTCTATTTCCTCCTCCAGCACTTGTCAAACCAGTCCATAAAGCACCCAGGACGGCCCTGAGTGAAGAGGGCCGTAGTAGGGGTGCTCCTATAGCGGGCATTAAAATCAGAATGACCGTTAATATGCATTTATGACCATATTTGTGTTTTTGGGTTACCAGATTGCCCACGGTTCCATCATCCCAGTGTGCACGGCTCTATTTCCTACCCTCCTAGCCACTTGTCAACGTCCATAAAGCACCCAGGACGGCCCTGAGTTGAACGAGGGCCGTAGTAGGTGTGCTCCTATAGCGGGCATTAACTCAGCATGACCGTTAAATGCATTTATGACCATATTTGTGTTTTTGGGTTACCAGATTGCACGGTTTCAATCACCAGGTGCACGGCTCTATTTCCTCCTCCAGCACTTGTCAAACAGTCCATAAAGCACCCAGGACGGCCCTGAGTGAAAGAGGGCCGTAGTAGGGTGCTCCTATAGCGGGCATTAAAATCAGAATGACCGTTAAATGCATTTATGACCATATTTGTGTTTTTGGGTTACCGCTTGTATAGCAATCAGTATCCATCGTGAAATTTCAAAGTGTCCATAATGCACTCAGGTCGCCCCCGACAGAGAGAGGGCCGTAGTAGGGGTGTTTCCATAGCGGGCATTAATATCAGAATGACCCTTAAATGCATTTAGGACCATATTTGAATTTTTGGGTTACCAGATGCACGTTTTCAATCACCAGGTGCACGGTTTCAATCACCAGGTGCACGGCTCTATTTCCTCCTCCAGCACTTGTCAAACAGTCCATAAAGCACCCAGGACGGCCTGAGTGAAAGAGGGCCGTAGTAGGGTGCTCCTATAGCGGGCATTAACATCAGAATGACCGTTAAATGCATTTATGACCATATTTGTGTTTTTGGGTTACCGCTTGTATAGCAATCAGTATCCATCGTGAAATTTCAAAGTGTCCATAATGCACTCAGGTCGCCCCCGACAGAGAGAGGGCCGTAGTAGGGTGTTTCCATAGCGGGCATTAATATCAGAATGACCCTTAAATGCATTTAGGACCATATTTGAATTTTTGGGTTACCAGATGCACGTTTTCAATCACCAGGTGCACGGTTTCAATCACCAGGTGCACGGCTCTATTCCTCCTCCAGCACTTGTCAAACAGTCCATAAAGCACCCAGGACGGCCCTGAGTGAAAGAGGGCCGTAGTAGGGTGCTCCTATAGCGGGCATTAAAATCAGAATGACCGTTAAATGCATTTATGACCATATTTGTGTTTTTGGGTTACCAGATGCACGGTTTCAATCACCAGGTGCACGGCTCTATTTCCTCCTCCAGCACTTGTCAAACAGTCCATAAAGCACCCAGGACGGCCCTGAGTGAAAGAGGGCCGTAGTAGGGTGCTCCTATAGCGGGCATTAAAATCAGAATGACCGTTTAAATGCATTTATGACCATATTTGTGTTTTTGGGTTACCGCTTGTATAGCAATCAGTATCCATCGTGAAATTTCAAAGTGTCCATAATGCACTCAGGTCGCCCCCGACAGAGAGAGGGCCGTAGTAGGGTGTTTCCATAGCGGGCATTAATATCAGAATGACCCTTAAATGCATTTAGGACCATATTTGAATTTTTGGGTTACCAGATGCACGTTTTCAATCACCAGGTGCACGGTTTCAATCACCAGGTGCACGGCTCTATTTCCTCCTCCAGCACTTGTCAAACAGTCCATAAAGCACCCAGGACGGCCCTGAGTGAAAGAGGGCCGTAGTAGGGTGCTCCTATAGCGGGCATTAAAATCAGAATGACCGTTAAATGCATTTATGACCATATTTGTGTTTTTGGGTTACCAGATGCACGGTTTCAATCACCAGGTGCACGGCTCTATTTCCTCCTCCAGCACTTGTCAAACAGTCCATAAAGCACCCAGGACGGCCCTGAGTGAAAGAGGGCCGTAGTAGGGTGCTCCTATAGCGGGCATTAAAATCAGAATGACCGTTTAAATGCATTTATGACCATATTTGTGTTTTTGGGTTACCGCTTGTATAGCAATCAGTATCCATCGTGAAATTTCAAAGTGTCCATAATGCACTCAGGTCGCCCCCCGACAGAGAGAGGGCCGTAGTAGGGTGTTTCCATAGCGGGCATTAATATCAGAATGACCCTTAAATGCATTTAGGACCATATTTGAATTTTTGGGTTACCAGATGCACGTTTTCAATCACCAGGTGCACGGTTTCAATCACCAGGTGCACGGCTCTATTTCCTCCTCCAGCACTTGTCAAACAGTCCATAAAGCACCCAGGACGGCCCTGAGTGAAAGAGGGCCGTAGTAGGGTGCTCCTATAGCGGGCATTAAAATCAGAATGACCGTTTAAATGCATTATGACCATATTTGTGTTTTTGGGTTACCAGATGCACGGTTTCAATCACCAGGTGCACGGCTCTATTTCCTCCTCCAGCACTTGTCAAACAGTCCATAAAGCACCCAGGACGGCCCTGAGTGAAAGAGGGCCGTAGTAGGGTGCTCCTATAGCGGGCATTAAAATCAGAATGACCGTTAAATGCATTTATGACCATATTTGTGTTTTTGGGTTACCAGATGCACGGTTTCAATCACCAGGTGCACGGCTCTATTTCCTCCTCCAGCACTTGTCAAACAGTCCATAAAGCACCCAGGACGGCCCTGAGTGAAAGAGGGCCGTAGTAGGGTGCTCCTATAGCGGGCATTAAAATCAGAATGACCGTTAAATGCATTTATGACCATATTTGTGTTTTTGGGTTACCGCTTGTATAGCAATCCAGTATCCATCGTGAAATTTCAAAGTGTCCATAATGCACTCAGGTCGCCCCCGACAGAGAGAGGGCCGTAGTAGGGTGTTTCCATAGCGGGCATTAATATCAGAATGACCCTTAAATGCATTTTAGGACCATATTTGAATTTTTGGGTTACCAGATGCACGTTTTCAATCACCAGGTGCACGGTTTCAATCACCAGGTGCACGGCTCTATTTCCTCCTCCAGCACTTGTCAAACAGTCCATAAAGCACCCAGGACGGCCCTGAGTGAAAGAGGGCCGTAGTAGGGTGCTCCTATAGCGGGCATTAAAATCAGAATGACCGTTAAATGCATTTATGACCATATTTGTGTTTTTGGGTTACCAGATGCACGGTTTCAATCACCAGGTGCACGGCTCTATTTCCTCCTCCAGCACTTGTCAAACAGTCCATAAAGCACCCAGGACGGCCCTGAGTGAAAGAGGGCCGTAGTAGGGTGCTCCTATAGCGGGCATTAAAATCAGAATGACCGTTAAATGCATTTATGACCATATTTGTGTTTTTGGGTTACCGCTTGTATAGCAATCAGTATCCATCGTGAAATTTCAAAGTGTCCATAATGCACTCAGGTCGCCCCCGACCAGAGAGAGGGCCGTAGTAGTAGGGTGTTTCCATAGCGGGCATTAATATCAGAATGACCCTTAAATGCATTTAGGACCATATTTGAATTTTTGGGTTACCAGATGCACGTTTTCAATCACCAGGTGCACGGTTTCAATCACCAGGTGCACGGCTCTATTTCCTCCTCCAGCACTTGTCAAACAGTCCATAAAGCACCCAGGACGGCCCTGAGTGAAAGAGGGCCGTAGTAGGGTGCTCCTATAGCGGGCATTAAAATCAGAATGACCGTTAAATGCATTTATGACCATATTTGTGTTTTTGGGTTACCAGATGCACGGTTTTCAATCACCAGGTGCACGGCTCTATTTCCTCCTCCAGCACTTGTCAACAGTCCATAAAGCACCCCAGGACGGCCCTGAGTGAAAGAGGGCCGTAGTAGGGTGCTCCCTATAGCGGGCATTAAAATCAGAATGACCGTTAAATGCATTTATGACCATATTTGTGTCTTTTGGGGTTACCGCTTGTATAGCAATCAGTATCCATCGTGAAATTTCAAAGTGTCCATAATGCACTCAGGTCGCCCCCGACAGAGAGAGGGCCGTAGTAGGGTGTTTCCATAGCGGGCATTAATATCAGAATGACCCTAAATGCATTTAGGACCATATTTGAATTTTTGGGTTACCAGATGCACGTTTTCAATCACCAGGTTGCACGGTTTCAATCACCAGCGTGCACGGCTCTATTTCCTCCTCCAGCACTTGTCCAACAGTCCATAAAGCACCACAGGACCGGCCCTGAGTGAAAGAGGGCCGTAAGTAGGGTGCTCCTATAGCGGGCATTAAAATCAGAATGACCGTTAAATGCATTTATGACCATATTTGTGTTTTTGGGTTACCAGATGCACGGTTTCAATCACCAGGTGCACGGCTCTATTTCCTCCTCCAGCACTTGTCAAACAGTCCATAAAGCACCCAGGACGGCCCTGAGTGAAAGAGGGCCGTAGGTAGTAGGGTGCTCCTATAGCGGGCATTTAAATCAGAATGACCGTTTAAATGCATTTAGACCATATTTGTGTTTTTGGGTTACCGCTTGTATAGCAATCAGTATCCATCGTGAAATTTCAAAGTGTCCATAATGCACTCAGGTCGCCCCCCGACAGAGAGAGGGCCGCTAGTAGGGTGTTTCCATAGCGGGCATTAATATCAGAATGACCCCTTAAATGCATTTAGGACCATATTTGAATTTTTGGGTTACCAGATGCACGTTTTCAATCACCAGGTGCACGGTTTTCAATCACCAGGTGCACGGCTCTATTTCCTCCTCCAGCACTTGTCAAACAGTCCATAAAGCACCCAGGCCGGCCCTGAGTGAAAGAGGGCCGTAGTAGGGTGCTCCTATAGCGGGCATTAAAATCCAGAATGACCGTTAAATGCATTTATGACCATATTTGTGTTTTTGGGTACCAGATGCACGGTTTCAATCACCAGGTGCACGGCTCTATTTCCTCCTCCAGCACTTGTCAAACAGTCCATAAAGCCACCCAGGACGGCCCTGAGTGAAAGAGGGCCGTAGTAGGTGCTCCTATAGCGGGCATTAAAATCAGAATGGACCGTTAAATGCATTTATGACCATATTTGTTGTTTTTGGCGTTACCAGATTGCACGGTTTTCAATCACCAGGTGCACGGCTCTATTTCCTCCTCCAGCACTTGTCAAACAGTCCATAAAGCACCCAGGACGGCCCTGAGTGAAAGAGGGCCGTAGTAGGGTGCTCCTATAGCGGGCATTAAATCAGAATGACCGTTAAATGCATTTATGACCATATTTGTGTTTTGGGTTACCGCTTGTATAGCAATCAGTATCCATCGTGAAATTTCAAAGTGTCCATAATGCACTCAGGTCGCCCCCGACAGAGAGAGGGCCGTAGTAGGGTGTTTCCATAGCGGGCAATTAATATCAGAATGACCCTTAAATGCATTAGGACCATATTTGAATTTTTGGGTTACCAGATGCACGTTTTCAATCACCAGGTGCACGGTTTCAATCACCAGGTGCACGGCTCTATTTCCTCCTCCAGCACTTGTCAAACAGTCCATAAAGCACCCAGGACGGCCCTGAGTGAAAGAGGGCCGTAGTAGGGTGCTCCTATAGCGGGCATTAAAATCAGAATGACCGTTAAATGCATTTATGACCATATTTGTGTTTTTGGGTTACCAGATGCACGGTTTCAATCACCCAGGTGCACGGCTCTATTTCCTCCTCCAGCACTTGTCAAACAGTCCATAAAGCACCCAGGACGGCCCTGAGTGAAAGAGGGCCGTAGTAGGGTGCTCTATAGCGGGCATTAAAATCAGAATGACCGTTAAATGCATTTTATGACCATATTTGTGTTTTTGGGTTACCGCTTGTATAGCAATCAGTATCCATCGTGAAATTTCAAAGTGTCCATAATGCACTCAGGTCGCCCCCGACAGAGAGAGGGCCGTAGTAGGGGTTTCCATAGCGGGCATTAATATCAGAATGACCCTAAATGCATTTAGGACCATATTTGAATTTTGGGTTACCAGATGCACGTTTTCAATCACCAGGTGCACGGTTTCAATCACCAGGTGCACGGCTCTATTTCCTCCTCCAGCACTTGTCAAACAGTCCATAAAGCACCCAGGACGGCCCTGAGTGAAAGAGGGCCGTAGTAGGGTGCTCCTATAGCGGGCATTAAAATCAGAATGACCGTTAAATGCATTTATGACCATATTTGTGTTTTTGGGTTACCAGATGCACGGTTTCCAATCCCAGGTGCACGGCTCTATTTCCTCTCCAGCACTTGTCAAACAGTCCATAAAGCACCCAGGACGGCCCTGAGTGAAAGAGGGCCGTAGTAGGGTGCTCCTATAGCGGGCATTAAAATCAGAATGACCGTTAAATGCATTATGACCATATTTGTTGTTTTTGGGTTACCAGATGCACGGTTTCAATCACCAGGTGCACGGCTCTATTTTCCTCCTCCAGCACTTGTCAAACAGTCCATAAAGCACCCAGGACGGCCCTGAGTGAAAGAGGGCCGTAGTAGGGTGCTCCTATAGCGGGCATTAAAATCAGAATGACCGTTAAATGCATTTATGACCATATTTGTGTTTTGGGTTACCGCTTGTATAGCAATCAGTATCCATCGTGAAATTTCAAAGTGTCCATAATGCACTCAGGTCGCCCCCGACAGAGAGAGGGCCGTAGTAGGGTGTTTCCATAGCGGGCATTAATATCAGAATGACCCTTAAATGCATTTAGGACCATATTTGAATTTTTGGGTTACCAGATGCACGTTTTCAATCACCAGGTGCACGGTTTCAATCACCAGGTGCACGGCTCTATTTCCTCCTCCAGCACTTGTCAAACAGTCCATAAAGCACCCAGGACGGCCCTGAGTGAAAGAGGGCCGTAGTAGGGTGCTCCTATAGCGGGCATTAAATCAGAATGACCGTTAAATGCATTTATGACCATATTTGTGTTTTTGGGTTACCAGATGCACGGTTTCAATCACCAGGTGCACGGCTCTATTTCCTCCTCCAGCACTTGTCAAACAGTCCATAAAGCACCCAGGACGGCCCTGAGTGAAAGAGGGCCGTAGTAGGGTGCTCCTATAGCGGGCATTAAAATCAGAATGACCGTTAAATGCATTTATGACCATATTTGTGTTTTTGGGTTACCAGATGCACGGTTTTCAATCACCAGGTGCACGGCTCTATTTCCTCCTCCAGCACTTGTCAAACAGTCCATAAAGCACCCAGGACGGCCCTGAGTGAAAGAGGGCCGTAGTAGGGTGCTCCTATAGCGGGCATTAAAATCAGAATGACCGTTAAATGCATTTATGACCATATTTGTGTTTTTGGGTTACCGCTTGTATAGCAATCAGTATCCATCGTGAAATTTCAAAGTGTCCATAATGCACTCAGGTCGCCCCCGACAGAGAGAGGGCCGTAGTAGGGTGTTTCCATAGCGGGCATTAATATCAGAATGACCCTTAAATGCATTAGGACCATATTGAATTTTGGGTTACAGATGCCGTTTTCAATCACCAGGTGCAACGTTTTCAATCACCAGGGTGCACGGCTCTATTCCCTCCTCCAGCACTTGTCAAACAGTCCATAAAGCACCCAGGACGCCCTGAGTGAAAGAGGGCCGTAGTAGGGTGCTCCTATAGCGGGCATTAAAATCAGAATGACCGTTAAATGCATTTATGACCATATTTGTGTTTTTGGGTTACCAGATGCACGGTTTCATCACCAGGTGCACGCTCTATTTCCTCCTCCAGCACTTGTCAAACAGTCCATAAAGCACCCAGGACGGCCTGAGTGAAAGAGGGCCGTAGTAGGGTGCTCCTATAGCGGGCATTAAAATCAGAATGACGTTAAATGCATTTATGACCATATTTGTGTTTTTGGGTTACCGCTTGTATAGCAATCAGTAATCCATCGTGAAATTTCAAAAGTGTCCATAATGCACTCAGGTCGCCCCCGACAGAGAGAGGGCCGTAGTAGGGTGTTTCCATAGCGGGCATTAATATCAGAATGACCCTTAAATGCATTTAGGACCATATTTGAATTTTTGGGTTACCAGATGCACGTTTTCAATCACCAGGTGCACGGTTTCAATCACCAGGTGCACGGCTCTATTTCCTCCTCCAGCACTTGTCAAACAGTCCATAAAGCACCCAGGACGGCCCTGAGTGAAAGAGGGCCGTAGTAGGGTGCTCCTATAGCGGGCATTAAAATCAGAATGACCGTTAAATGCATTTATGACCATATTTGTGTTTTTGGGTTACCAGATGCACGGTTTCAATCACCAGGTGCACGGCTCTATTTCCTCCTCCAGCACTTGTCAAACAGTCCATAAAGCACCCAGGACGGCCCTGAGTGAAAGAGGGCCGTAGTAGGGTGCTCCTATAGCGGGCATTAAAATCAGAATGACCGTTAAATGCATTTATGACCATATTTGTGTTTTTGGGTTACCAGATGCACGGTTTCAATCACCAGGTGCACGGCTCTATTTCCTCCTCCAGCACTTGTCAAACAGTCCATAAAGCACCCAGGACGGCCCTGAGTGAAAGAGGGCCGTAGTAGGGTGCTCCTATAGCGGGCATTAAAATCAGAATGACCGTTAAATGCATTTATGACCATATTTGTGTTTTTGGGTTACCGCTTGTATAGCAATCAGTATCCATCGTGAAATTTCAAAGTGTCCATAATGCACTCAGGTCGCCCCCGACAGAGAGAGGGCCGTAGTAGGGTGTTTCCATAGCGGGCATTAATATCAGAATGACCCTTAAATGCATTTAGGACCATATTTGAATTTTTGGGTTACCAGATGCACGTTTTCAATCACCAGGTGCACGGTTTCAATCACCAGGTGCACGGCTCTATTTCCTCCTCCAGCACTTGTCAAACAGTCCATAAAGCACCCAGGACGGCCCTGAGTGAAAGAGGGCCGTAGTAGGGTGCTCCTATAGCGGGCATTAAAATCAGAATGGACCGTTAAATGCATTTATGACCATATTGTGTTTTTGGGTTACCAGATGCACGGTTTCAATCACCAGGTGCACGGCTCTATTTCCTCCTCCAGCACTTGTCAAACAGTCCATAAAGCACCCAGGACGGCCCTGAGTGAAAGAGGGCCGTAGTAGGGTGCTCCTATAGCGGGCATTAAAATCAGAATGACCGTTAAATGCCATTTATGACCATATTTGTGTTTTTGGGTTACCGCTGTATAGCAATCAGTATCCATCGTGAAATTTCAAAGTGTCCATAATGCACTCAGGTCGCCCCCGACAGAGAGAGGGCCGTAGTAGGGTGTTTCCATAGCGGGCATAATATCAGAATGACCCTTAAATGCATTTAGGACCATATTTGAATTTTTTGGGTTACCCAGATGCACGTTTTCAATCACCAGGTGCACGGTTTTCAATCACCAGGGTGCACGGCTCTATTTCCTCCTCCAGCACTTGTCAAACAGTCCATAAGCACCCAGGACGGCCCTGAGTGAAAGAGGGCCGTAGTAGGGTGCTCCTATAGCGGGCATTAAAATCAGAATGACCGTTAAATGCATTTATGACCATATTTGTGTTTTTGGGTTACCAGATGCACGGTTTCAATCACCAGGTGCACGGCTCTATTTCCTCCTCCAGCACTTGTCAAACAGTCCATAAGCACCCAGGACGGCCCTGAGTGAAAGAGGGCCGTAGTAGGGTGCTCCTATAGCGGGCATTAAAATCAGAATGACCGTTAAATGCATTTATGACCATATTTGTGTTTTTGGGTTACCGCTTGTATAGCAATCAGTATCCATCGTGAAATTTCAAAGTGTCCATAATGCACTCAGGTCGCCCCCGACAGAGAGAGGGCCGTAGTAGGGTGTTTCCATAGCGGGCATTAATATCAGAATGACCCTTAAATGCATTTAGGACCATATTTGAATTTTTGGGTTACCAGATGCACGTTTTTCAATCACCAGGTGCACGGTTTCAATCACCAGGTGCACGGCTCTATTTCCTCCTCCAGCACTTGTCAAACAGTCCATAAAGCACCCAGGACGGCCCTGAGTGAAAGAGGGCCGTAGTAGGGTGCTCCTATAGCGGGCATTAAAATCAGAATGACCGTTAAATGCATTTATGACCATATTTGTGTTTTGGGTTACCAGATGCACGGTTTCAATCACCAGGTGCACGGCTCTATTTCCTCCTCCAGCACTTGTCAAACAGTCCATAAAGCACCCAGGACGGCCCTGAGTGAAAGAGGGCCGTAGTAGGGTGCTCCTATAGCGGGCATTAAAATCAGAATGACCGTTAAATGCATTTATGACCATATTTGTGTTTTTGGGTTACCAGATGCACGGTTTCAATCACCAGGTGCACGGCTCTATTTCCTCCTCCAGCACTTGTCAAACAGTCCATAAAGCACCCAGGACGGCCCTGAGTGAAAGAGGGCCGTAGTAGGGTGCTCCTATAGCGGCATTAATAGAAAAAGAGAACAGACCAACCAACCGTTAAATGCCGTTATTTTATGACATATTTGTGTTTTTGGGTTACCGCTTGTATAGCAATCATTATCCATCGTGAAATTTCAAAGTGTCCATAATGCACTCAGGTCGCCCCCGACAGAGAGAGGCCGGTAGTAGGGTGTTTCCATAGCGGGCATTAATATCAGAATGACCCTTAAATGCATTTAGGACCATATTTGAATTTTGGGTTACCAGATGCACGTTTTCAATCACCAGGTGCACGGTTTCAATCACCAGGTGCACGGCTCTATTTCCTCCTCCAGCACTTGTCAAACAGTCCATAAAGCACCCAGGACGGCCCTGAGTGAAAGAGGGCCGTAGTAGGGTGCTCCTATAGCGGGCATTAAAATCAGAATGACCGTTAAATGCATTTATGACCATATTTTGTTTTTGGGTTACCAGATGCACGGTTTCAATCACCAGGTGCACGGCTCTATTTCCTCCTCCAGCACTTGTCAAACAGTCCATAAAGCACCCAGGACGGCCCTGAGTGAAAGAGGGCCGTAGTAGGGTGCTCCTATAGCGGGCATTAAAATCAGAATGACCGTTAAATGCATTTATGACCATATTTGTGTTTTTGGGTTACCGCTTGTATAGCAATCAGTATCCATCGTGAAATTTCAAAGTGTCCATAATGCACTCAGGTCGCCCCCGACAGAGAAGAGGGCCGTAGTAGGGTGTTTCCATAGCGGGCATTAATATCAGAATGACCCTTAAATGCATTAGGACCATATTTGAATTTTGGGTTACCAGATGCACGTTTTCAATCACCAGGTGCACGGTTTCAATCACCAGGTGCACGGCTCTATTTCCTCCTCCAGCACTTGTCAAACAGTCCATAAAGCACCCAGGACGGCCCTGAGTGAAAGAGGGCCGTAGTAGGGTGCTCCTATAGCGGGCATTAAAATCAGAATGACCGTTAAATGCATTTATGACCATATTTGTGTTTTTGAGTTACCAGATGCACGGTTTCAATCACCAGGTGCACGGCTCTATTCCTCCTCCAGCACTGTCAAACAGTCCATAAAGCACCCAGGACGGCCCTGAGTGAAAGAGGGCCGTAGTAGGGTGCTCCTATAGCGGGGCATTAAAATCAGAATGACCGTTAAATGCATTTATGACCATATTTGTGTTTTGGGTTACCGCTTGTATAGCAATCAGTATCCATCGTGAAATTTCAAAGTGTCCATAATGCACTCAGGTCGCCCCCCGACAGAGAGAGGGCCGTAGTAGGGTGTTTCCATAGCGGGCATTAATATCAGAATGACCCTTAAATGCATTTAGGACCATATTTTGAATTTTTGGGGTTACCAGATGCACGTTTTCAATCAACCAGGTGCACGGTTTCAATCACCAGGTGCACGGCTCTATTTCCTCTCCAGCACTTGTCAACAGTCCATAAAGCACCAAGGACGGCCCTGAGTGAAAGAGGGCCGTAGGTAGGGTGCTCCTATAGCGGGCATTAAAATCAGAATGACCGTTAAATGCATTTATGACCATATTTGTGTTTTTGGGTTACCAGATGCACGGTTTCAATCACCAGGTGCACGGCTCTATTTCCTCCTCCAGCACTTTGTCAAACAGTCCATAAAGCACCCAGGACGGCCCTGAGTGAAAGAGGGCCGTAGTAGGGTGCTCCTATAGCGGGCATTAAAATCAGAATGACCGTTAAATGCATTATGACCATATTTGTGTTTTTGGGTTACCAGATGCACGGTTTCAATCACCAGGTGCACGGCTCTATTTCCTCCTCCAGCACTTGTCAAACAGTCCATAAAGCACCCAGGACGGCCCTGAGTGAAAGAGGGCCGTAGTAGGGTGCTCCTATAGCGGGCATTAAAATCAGAATGACCGTTAAATGCATTTATGACCATATTTGTTGTTTTTGGGTTACCGCTTGTATAGCAATCAGTATCCATCGTGAAATTTCAAAGTGGTCCATAATGCACTCAGGTCGCCCCCGACAGAGAGAGGGCCGTAGTAGAGTGTTTCCATAGCGGGCATTAATATCAGAATGACCCTTAAATGCATTTAGGACCATATTTGAATTTTTGGGTTACCAGATGCACGTTTTCAATCACCAGCGTGCACGGTTTCAATCACCAGGTGCACGGCTCTATTTCCTCTCCAGCACTTGTCAAACAGTCCATAAAGCACCAGGACGGCCCTGAGTGAAAGAGGGCCGTAGTAGGGGTGCTCCTATAGCGGGCCATTTAAAATCAGATGACCGTTAAATGCATTTCATGACCATGATTTGTGTTTTTGGTACCAGATGCACGGTTTTCAATCACCAGGTGGACGGCTTATTTCTCCTCCAGCACTTGTCAAACATCCATAAAGCACCCAGGACGGGCCCTGAGTCGAAAGGAGGGCCGTAGTAGGGTGCTCCTATAGCGGGCATTTAAAGTCAGAATGACCGTAATGCATTTATGACCATATTTGTGTTTTTGGGTTACCAGATGCACGGTTTCAATCACCAGGTGCACGGCTCTATTTCCTCCTCCAGCACTTGTCAAACAGTCCATAAAGCACCCAGGACGGCCCTGAGTGAAAGAGGGCCGTAGTAGGGTGCTCCTATAGCGGGCATTAAAATCAGAATGACCGTTAAATGCATTTATGACCATATTTGTGTTTTTGGGTTACCGCTTGTATAGCAATCAGTATCCATCGTGAAATTTCAAAGTGTCCATAATGCACTCAGGTCGCCCCCGACAGAGAGAGGGCCGTAGTAGGGTGTTTCCATAGCGGGCATTAATATCAGAATGACCCTTAAATGCATTTAGGACCATATTTGAATTTTTGGGTTACCAGATGCACGTTTTCAATCACCAGGTGCACGGTTTCAATCACCAGGTGCACGGCTCTATTTCCTCCTCCAGCACTTGTCAAACAGTCCATAAAGCACCCAGGACGGCCCTGAGTGAAAGAGGGCCGTAGTAGGGTGCTCCTATAGCGGGCATTAAAATCAGAATGACCGTTAAATGCATTTATGACCATATTTGTGTTTTTGGGTTACCAGATGCACGGTTTCAATCACCAGGTGCACGGCTCTATTTCCTCCTCCAGCACTTGTCAAACAGTCCATAAAGCACCCAGGACGGCCCTGAGTGAAAGAGGGCCGTAGTAGGGTGCTCCTATAGCGGGCATTAAAATCAGAATGACCGTTAAATGCATTTATGACCATATTTGTGTTTTTGGGTTACCAGATGCACGGTTTCAATCACCAGGTGCACGGCTCTATTTCCTCCTCCAGCACTTGTCAAACAGTCCATAAAGCACCCAGGACGGCCCTGAGTGAAAGAGGGCCGTAGTAGGGTGCTCCTATAGCGGGCATTAAAATCAGAATGACCGTTAAATGCATTTATGACCATATTTGTGTTTTTGGGTTACCGCTTGTATAGCAATCAGTATCCATCGTGAAATTTCAAAGTGTCCATAATGCACTCAGGTCGCCCCCGACAGAGAGAGGGCCGTAGTAGGGTGTTTCCATAGCGGGCATTAATATCAGAATGACCCTTAAATGCATTTAGGACCATATTTGAATTTTTGGGTTACCAGATGCACGTTTTCAATCACCAGGTGCACGGTTTCAATCACCAGGTGCACGGCTCTATTTCCTCCTCCAGCACTTGTCAAACAGTCCATAAAGCACCCAGGACGGCCCTGAGTGAAAGAGGGCCGTAGTAGGGTGCTCCTATAGCGGGCATTAAAATCAGAATGACCGTTAAATGCATTTATGACCATATTTGTGTTTTTGGGTTACCAGATGCACGGTTTCAATCACCAGGTGCACGGCTCTATTTCCTCCTCCAGCACTTGTCAAACAGTCCATAAAGCACCCAGGACGGCCCTGAGTGAAAGAGGGCCGTAGTAGGGTGCTCCTATAGCGGGCATTAAAATCAGAATGACCGTTAAATGCATTTATGACCATATTTGTGTTTTTGGTTTACCGCTTGTATAGCAATCAGTATCCATCGTGAAATTTCAAAGTGTCCATAATGCACTCAGGTCGCCCCCGACAGAGAGAGGGCCGTAGTAGGGTGTTTCCATAGCGGGCATTAATATCAGAATGACCCTTAAATGCATTTAGGACCATATTTGAATTTTTGGGTTACCAGATGCACGTTTTCAATCACCAGGTGCACGGTTTCAATCACCAGGTGCACGGCTCTATTTCCTCCTCCAGCACTTGTCAAACAGTCCATAAAGCACCCAGGACGGCCCTGAGTGAAAGAGGGCCGTAGTAGGGTGCTCCTATAGCGGGCATTAAAATCAGAATGACCGTTAAATGCATTTATGACCATATTTGTGTTTTTGGGTTACCAGATGCACGGTTTCAATCACCAGGTGCACGGCTCTATTTCCTCCTCCAGCACTTGTCAAACAGTCCATAAAGCACCCAGGACGGCCCTGAGTGAAAGAGGGCCGTAGTAGGGTGCTCCTATAGCGGGCATTAAAATCAGAATGACCGTTAAATGCATTTATGACCATATTTGTGTTTTTGGGTTACCAGATGCACGGTTTCAATCACCAGGTGCACGGCTCTATTTCCTCCTCCAGCACTTGTCAAACAGTCCATAAAGCACCCAGGACGGCCCTGAGTGAAAGAGGGCCGTAGTAGGGTGCTCCTATAGCGGGCATTAAAATCAGAATGACCGTTAAATGCATTTATGACCATATTTGTGTTTTTGGGTTACCGCTTGTATAGCAATCAGTATCCATCGTGAAATTTCAAAGTGTCCATAATGCACTCAGGTCGCCCCCGACAGAGAGAGGGCCGTAGTAGGGTGTTTCCATAGCGGGCATTAATATCAGAATGACCCTTAAATGCATTTAGGACCATATTTGAATTTTTGGGTTACCAGATGCACGTTTTCAATCACCAGGTGCACGGTTTCAATCACCAGGTGCACGGCTCTATTTCCTCCTCCAGCACTTGTCAAACAGTCCATAAAGCACCCAGGACGGCCCTGAGTGAAAGAGGGCCGTAGTAGGGTGCTCCTATAGCGGGCATTAAAATCAGAATGACCGTTAAATGCATTTATGACCATATTTGTGTTTTTGGGTTACCAGATGCACGGTTTCAATCACCAGGTGCACGGCTCTATTTCCTCCTCCAGCACTTGTCAAACAGTCCATAAAGCACCCAGGACGGCCCTGAGTGAAAGAGGGCCGTAGTAGGGTGCTCCTATAGCGGGCATTAAAATCAGAATGACCGTTAAATGCATTTATGACCATATTTGTGTTTTTGGGTTACCGCTTGTATAGCAATCAGTATCCATCGTGAAATTTCAAAGTGTCCATAATGCACTCAGGTCGCCCCCGACAGAGAGAGGGCCGTAGTAGGGTGTTTCCATAGCGGGCATTAATATCAGAATGACCCTTAAATGCATTTAGGACCATATTTGAATTTTTGGGTTACCAGATGCACGTTTTCAATCACCAGGTGCACGGTTTCAATCACCAGGTGCACGGCTCTATTTCCTCCTCCAGCACTTGTCAAACAGTCCATAAAGCACCCAGGACGGCCCTGAGTGAAAGAGGGCCGTAGTAGGGTGCTCCTATAGCGGGCATTAAAATCAGAATGACCGTTAAATGCATTTATGACCATATTTGTGTTTTTGGGTTACCAGATGCACGGTTTCAATCACCAGGTGCACGGCTCTATTTCCTCCTCCAGCACTTGTCAAACAGTCCATAAAGCACCCAGGACGGCCCTGAGTGAAAGAGGGCCGTAGTAGGGTGCTCCTATAGCGGGCATTAAAATCAGAATGACCGTTAAATGCATTTATGACCATATTTGTGTTTTTGGGTTACCAGATGCACGGTTTCAATCACCAGGTGCACGGCTCTATTTCCTCCTCCAGCACTTGTCAAACAGTCCATAAAGCACCCAGGACGGCCCTGAGTGAAAGAGGGCCGTAGTAGGGTGCTCCTATAGCGGGCATTAAAATCAGAATGACCGTTAAATGCATTTATGACCATATTTGTGTTTTTGGGTTACCAGATGCACGGTTTCAATCACCAGGTGCACGGCTCTATTTCCTCCTCCAGCACTTGTCAAACAGTCCATAAAGCACCCAGGACGGCCCTGAGTGAAAGAGGGCCGTAGTAGGGTGCTCCTATAGCGGGCATTAAAATCAGAATGACCGTTAAATGCATTTATGACCATATTTGTGTTTTTGGGTTACCGCTTGTATAGCAATCAGTATCCATCGTGAAATTTCAAAGTGTCCATAATGCACTCAGGTCGCCCCCGACAGAGAGAGGGCCGTAGTAGGGTGTTTCCATAGCGGGCATTAATATCAGAATGACCCTTAAATGCATTTAGGACCATATTTGAATTTTGGGTTACCAGATGCACGTTTTCAATCACCAGGTGCACGGTTTCAATCACCAGGTGCACGGCTCTATTTCCTCCTCCAGCACTTGTCAAACAGTCCATAAAGCACCCAGGACGGCCCTGAGTGAAAGAGGGCCGTAGTAGGGTGCTCCTATAGCGGGCATTAAAATCAGAATGACCGTTAAATGCATTTATGACCATATTTGTGTTTTGGGTTACCAGATGCACGGTTTCAATCACCAGGTGCACGGCTCTATTTCCTCCTCCAGCACTTGTCAAACAGTCCATAAAGCACCCAGGACGGCCCTGAGTGAAAGAGGGCCGTAGTAGGGTGCTCCTATAGCGGGCATTAAAATCAGAATGACCGTTAAATGCATTTATGACCATATTTGTGTTTTTGGGTTACCGCTTGTATAGCAATCAGTATCCATCGTGAAATTTCAAAGTGTCCATAATGCACTCAGGTCGCCCCCGACAGAGAGAGGGCCGTAGTAGGGTGTTTCCATAGCGGGCATTAATATCAGAATGACCCTTAAATGCATTTAGGACCATATTTGAATTTTTGGGTTACCAGATGCACGTTTTCAATCACCAGGTGCACGGTTTCAATCACCAGGTGCACGGCTCTATTTCCTCCTCCAGCACTTGTCAAACAGTCCATAAAGCACCCAGGACGGCCCTGAGTGAAAGAGGGCCGTAGTAGGGTGCTCCTATAGCGGGCATTAAAATCAGAATGACCGTTAAATGCATTTATGACCATATTTGTGTTTTTGGGTTACCAGATGCACGGTTTCAATCACCAGGTGCACGGCTCTATTTCCTCCTCCAGCACTTGTCAAACAGTCCATAAAGCACCCAGGACGGCCCTGAGTGAAAGAGGGCCGTAGTAGGGTGCTCCTATAGCGGGCATTAAAATCAGAATGACCGTTAAATGCATTTATGACCATATTTGTGTTTTTGGGTTACCAGATGCACGGTTTCAATCACCAGGTGCACGGCTCTATTTCCTCCTCCAGCACTTGTCAAACAGTCCATAAAGCACCCAGGACGGCCCTGAGTGAAAGAGGGCCGTAGTAGGGTGCTCCTATAGCGGGCATTAAAATCAGAATGACCGTTAAATGCATTTATGACCATATTTGTGTTTTTGGGTTACCGCTTGTATAGCAATCAGTATCCATCGTGAAATTTCAAAGTGTCCATAATGCACTCAGGTCGCCCCCGACAGAGAGAGGGCCGTAGTAGGGTGTTTCCATAGCGGGCATTAATATCAGAATGACCCTTAAATGCATTTAGGACCATATTTGAATTTTTGGGTTACCAGATGCACGTTTTCAATCACCAGGTGCACGGTTTCAATCACCAGGTGCACGGCTCTATTTCCTCCTCCAGCACTTGTCAAACAGTCCATAAAGCACCCAGGACGGCCCTGAGTGAAAGAGGGCCGTAGTAGGGTGCTCCTATAGCGGGCATTAAAATCAGAATGACCGTTAAATGCATTTATGACCATATTTGTGTTTTGGGTTACCAGATGCACGGTTTCAATCACCAGGTGCACGGCTCTATTTCCTCCTCCAGCACTTGTCAAACAGTCCATAAAGCACCCAGGACGGCCCTGAGTGAAAGAGGGCCGTAGTAGGGTGCTCCTATAGCGGGCATTAAAATCAGAATGACCGTTAAATGCATTTATGACCATATTTGTGTTTTTGGGTTACCGCTTGTATAGCAATCAGTATCCATCGTGAAATTTCAAAGTGTCCATAATGCACTCAGGTCGCCCCCGACAGAGAGAGGGCCGTAGTAGGGTGTTTCCATAGCGGGCATTAATATCAGAATGACCCTTAAATGCATTTAGGACCATATTTGAATTTTGGGTTACCAGATGCACGTTTTCAATCACCAGGTGCACGGTTTCAATCACCAGGTGCACGGCTCTATTTCCTCCTCCAGCACTTGTCAAACAGTCCATAAAGCACCCAGGACGGCCCTGAGTGAAAGAGGGCCGTAGTAGGGTGCTCCTATAGCGGGCATTAAAATCAGAATGACCGTTAAATGCATTTATGACCATATTTGTGTTTTTGGGTTACCAGATGCACGGTTTCAATCACCAGGTGCACGGCTCTATTTCCTCCTCCAGCACTTGTCAAACAGTCCATAAAGCACCCAGGACGGCCCTGAGTGAAAGAGGGCCGTAGTAGGGTGCTCCTATAGCGGGCATTAAAATCAGAATGACCGTTAAATGCATTTATGACCATATTTGTGTTTTTGGTTACCAGATGCACGGTTTCAATCACCAGGTGCACGGCTCTATTTCCTCCTCCAGCACTTGTCAAACAGTCCATAAAGCACCCAGGACGGCCCTGAGTGAAAGAGGGCCGTAGTAGGGTGCTCCTATAGCGGGCATTAAAATCAGAATGACCGTTAAATGCATTTATGACCATATTTGTGTTTTTGGGTTACCGCTTGTATAGCAATCAGTATCCATCGTGAAATTTCAAAGTGTCCATAATGCACTCAGGTCGCCCCCGACAGAGAGAGGGCCGTAGTAGGGTGTTTCCATAGCGGGCATTAATATCAGAATGACCCTTAAATGCATTTAGGACCATATTTGAATTTTTGGGTTACCAGATGCACGTTTTCAATCACCAGGTGCACGGTTTCAATCACCAGGTGCACGGCTCTATTTCCTCCTCCAGCACTTGTCAAACAGTCCATAAAGCACCCAGGACGGCCCTGAGTGAAAGAGGGCCGTAGTAGGGTGCTCCTATAGCGGGCATTAAAATCAGAATGACCGTTAAATGCATTTATGACCATATTTGTGTTTTTGGGTTACCAGATGCACGGTTTCAATCACCAGGTGCACGGCTCTATTTCCTCCTCCAGCACTTGTCAAACAGTCCATAAAGCACCCAGGACGGCCCTGAGTGAAAGAGGGCCGTAGTAGGGTGCTCCTATAGCGGGCATTAAAATCAGAATGACCGTTAAATGCATTTATGACCATATTTGTGTTTTTGGGTTACCAGATGCACGGTTTCAATCACCAGGTGCACGGCTCTATTTCCTCCTCCAGCACTTGTCAAACAGTCCATAAAGCACCCAGGACGGCCCTGAGTGAAAGAGGGCCGTAGTAGGGTGCTCCTATAGCGGGCATTAAAATCAGAATGACCGTTAAATGCATTTATGACCATATTTGTGTTTTTGGGTTACCGCTTGTATAGCAATCAGTATCCATCGTGAAATTTCAAAGTGTCCATAATGCACTCAGGTCGCCCCCGACAGAGAGAGGGCCGTAGTAGGGTGTTTCCATAGCGGGCATTAATATCAGAATGACCCTTAAATGCATTTAGGACCATATTTGAATTTTTGGGTTACCAGATGCACGTTTTCAATCACCAGGTGCACGGTTTCAATCACCAGGTGCACGGCTCTATTTCCTCCTCCAGCACTTGTCAAACAGTCCATAAAGCACCCAGGACGGCCCTGAGTGAAAGAGGGCCGTAGTAGGGTGCTCCTATAGCGGGCATTAAAATCAGAATGACCGTTAAATGCATTTATGACCATATTTGTGTTTTTGGGTTACCAGATGCACGGTTTCAATCACCAGGTGCACGGCTCTATTTCCTCCTCCAGCACTTGTCAAACAGTCCATAAAGCACCCAGGACGGCCCTGAGTGAAAGAGGGCCGTAGTAGGGTGCTCCTATAGCGGGCATTAAAATCAGAATGACCGTTAAATGCATTTATGACCATATTTGTGTTTTTGGGTTACCAGATGCACGGTTTCAATCACCAGGTGCACGGCTCTATTTCCTCCTCCAGCACTTGTCAAACAGTCCATAAAGCACCCAGGACGGCCCTGAGTGAAAGAGGGCCGTAGTAGGGTGCTCCTATAGCGGGCATTAAAATCAGAATGACCGTTAAATGCATTTATGACCATATTTGTGTTTTTGGGTTACCGCTTGTATAGCAATCAGTATCCATCGTGAAATTTCAAAGTGTCCATAATGCACTCAGGTCGCCCCCGACAGAGAGAGGGCCGTAGTAGGGTGTTTCCATAGCGGGCATTAATATCAGAATGACCCTTAAATGCATTTAGGACCATATTTGAATTTTTGGGTTACCAGATGCACGTTTTCAATCACCAGGTGCACGGTTTCAATCACCAGGTGCACGGCTCTATTTCCTCCTCCAGCACTTGTCAAACAGTCCATAAAGCACCCAGGACGGCCCTGAGTGAAAGAGGGCCGTAGTAGGGTGCTCCTATAGCGGGCATTAAAATCAGAATGACCGTTAAATGCATTTATGACCATATTTGTGTTTTTGGGTTACCAGATGCACGGTTTCAATCACCAGGTGCACGGCTCTATTTCCTCCTCCAGCACTTGTCAAACAGTCCATAAAGCACCCAGGACGGCCCTGAGTGAAAGAGGGCCGTAGTAGGGTGCTCCTATAGCGGGCATTAAAATCAGAATGACCGTTAAATGCATTTATGACCATATTTGTGTTTTTGGGTTACCGCTTGTATAGCAATCAGTATCCATCGTGAAATTTCAAAGTGTCCATAATGCACTCAGGTCGCCCCCGACAGAGAGAGGGCCGTAGTAGGGTGTTTCCATAGCGGGCATTAATATCAGAATGACCCTTAAATGCATTTAGGACCATATTTGAATTTTTGGGTTACCAGATGCACGTTTTCAATCACCAGGTGCACGGTTTCAATCACCAGGTGCACGGCTCTATTTCCTCCTCCAGCACTTGTCAAACAGTCCATAAAGCACCCAGGACGGCCCTGAGTGAAAGAGGGCCGTAGTAGGGTGCTCCTATAGCGGGCATTAAAATCAGAATGACCGTTAAATGCATTTATGACCATATTTGTGTTTTTGGGTTACCAGATGCACGGTTTCAATCACCAGGTGCACGGCTCTATTTCCTCCTCCAGCACTTGTCAAACAGTCCATAAAGCACCCAGGACGGCCCTGAGTGAAAGAGGGCCGTAGTAGGGTGCTCCTATAGCGGGCATTAAAATCAGAATGACCGTTAAATGCATTTATGACCATATTTGTGTTTTTGGGTTACCGCTTGTATAGCAATCAGTATCCATCGTGAAATTTCAAAGTGTCCATAATGCACTCAGGTCGCCCCGACAGAGAGAGGGCCGTAGTAGGGTGTTTCCATAGCGGGCATTAATATCAGAATGACCCTTAAATGCATTTAGGACCATATTTGAATTTTTGGGTTACCAGATGCACGTTTTCAATCACCAGGTGCACGGTTTCAATCACCAGGTGCACGGCTCTATTTCCTCCTCCAGCACTTGTCAAACAGTCCATAAAGCACCCAGGACGGCCCTGAGTGAAAGAGGGCCGTAGTAGGGTGCTCCTATAGCGGGCATTAAAATCAGAATGACCGTTAAATGCATTTATGACCATATTTGTGTTTTTGGGTTACCAGATGCACGGTTTCAATCACCAGGTGCACGGCTCTATTTCCTCCTCCAGCACTTGTCAAACAGTCCATAAAGCACCCAGGACGGCCCTGAGTGAAAGAGGGCCGTAGTAGGGTGCTCCTATAGCGGGCATTAAAATCAGAATGACCGTTAAATGCATTTATGACCATATTTGTGTTTTTGGGTTACCAGATGCACGGTTTCAATCACCAGGTGCACGGCTCTATTTCCTCCTCCAGCACTTGTCAAACAGTCCATAAAGCACCCAGGACGGCCCTGAGTGAAAGAGGGCCGTAGTAGGGTGCTCCTATAGCGGGCATTAAAATCAGAATGACCGTTAAATGCATTTATGACCATATTTGTGTTTTTGGGTTACCGCTTGTATAGCAATCAGTATCCATCGTGAAATTTCAAAGTGTCCATAATGCACTCAGGTCGCCCCCGACAGAGAGAGGGCCGTAGTAGGGTGTTTCCATAGCGGGCATTAATATCAGAATGACCCTTAAATGCATTTAGGACCATATTTGAATTTTTGGGTTACCAGATGCACGTTTTCAATCACCAGGTGCACGGTTTCAATCACCAGGTGCACGGCTCTATTTCCTCCTCCAGCACTTGTCAAACAGTCCATAAAGCACCCAGGACGGCCCTGAGTGAAAGAGGGCCGTAGTAGGGTGCTCCTATAGCGGGCATTAAAATCAGAATGACCGTTAAATGCATTTATGACCATATTTGTGTTTTTGGGTTACCAGATGCACGGTTTCAATCACCAGGTGCACGGCTCTATTTCCTCCTCCAGCACTTGTCAAACAGTCCATAAAGCACCCAGGACGGCCCTGAGTGAAAGAGGGCCGTAGTAGGGTGCTCCTATAGCGGGCATTAAAATCAGAATGACCGTTAAATGCATTTATGACCATATTTGTGTTTTTGGGTTACCGCTTGTATAGCAATCAGTATCCATCGTGAAATTTCAAAGTGTCCATAATGCACTCAGGTCGCCCCCGACAGAGAGAGGGCCGTAGTAGGGTGTTTCCATAGCGGGCATTAATATCAGAATGACCCTTAAATGCATTTAGGACCATATTTGAATTTTTGGGTTACCAGATGCACGTTTTCAATCACCAGGTGCACGGTTTCAATCACCAGGTGCACGGCTCTATTTCCTCCTCCAGCACTTGTCAAACAGTCCATAAAGCACCCAGGACGGCCCTGAGTGAAAGAGGGCCGTAGTAGGGTGCTCCTATAGCGGGCATTAAAATCAGAATGACCGTTAAATGCATTTATGACCATATTTGTGTTTTTGGGTTACCGCTTGTATAGCAATCAGTATCCATCGTGAAATTTCAAAGTGTCCATAATGCACTCAGGTCGCCCCCGACAGAGAGAGGGCCGTAGTAGGGTGTTTCCATAGCGGGCATTAATATCAGAATGACCCTTAAATGCATTTAGGACCATATTTGAATTTTTGGGTTACCAGATGCACGTTTTCAATCACCAGGTGCACGGTTTCAATCACCAGGTGCACGGCTCTATTTCCTCCTCCAGCACTTGTCAAACAGTCCATAAAGCACCCAGGACGGCCCTGAGTGAAAGAGGGCCGTAGTAGGGTGCTCCTATAGCGGGCATTAAAATCAGAATGACCGTTAAATGCATTTATGACCATATTTGTGTTTTTGGGTTACCAGATGCACGGTTTCAATCACCAGGTGCACGGCTCTATTTCCTCCTCCAGCACTTGTCAAACAGTCCATAAAGCACCCAGGACGGCCCTGAGTGAAAGAGGGCCGTAGTAGGGTGCTCCTATAGCGGGCATTAAAATCAGAATGACCGTTAAATGCATTTATGACCATATTTGTGTTTTGGGTTACCAGATGCACGGTTTCAATCACCAGGTGCACGGCTCTATTTCCTCCTCCAGCACTTGTCAAACAGTCCATAAAGCACCCAGGACGGCCCTGAGTGAAAGAGGGCCGTAGTAGGGTGCTCCTATAGCGGGCATTAAAATCAGAATGACCGTTAAATGCATTTATGACCATATTTGTGTTTTTGGGTTACCGCTTGTATAGCAATCAGTATCCATCGTGAAATTTCAAAGTGTCCATAATGCACTCAGGTCGCCCCCGACAGAGAGAGGGCCGTAGTAGGGTGTTTCCATAGCGGGCATTAATATCAGAATGACCCTTAAATGCATTTAGGACCATATTTGAATTTTTGGGTTACCAGATGCACGTTTTCAATCACCAGGTGCACGGTTTCAATCACCAGGTGCACGGCTCTATTTCCTCCTCCAGCACTTGTCAAACAGTCCATAAAGCACCCAGGACGGCCCTGAGTGAAAGAGGGCCGTAGTAGGGTGCTCCTATAGCGGGCATTAAAATCAGAATGACCGTTAAATGCATTTATGACCATATTTGTGTTTTTGGGTTACCAGATGCACGGTTTCAATCACCAGGTGCACGGCTCTATTTCCTCCTCCAGCACTTGTCAAACAGTCCATAAAGCACCCAGGACGGCCCTGAGTGAAAGAGGGCCGTAGTAGGGTGCTCCTATAGCGGGCATTAAAATCAGAATGACCGTTAAATGCATTTATGACCATATTTGTGTTTTTGGGTTACCGCTTGTATAGCAATCAGTATCCATCGTGAAATTTCAAAGTGTCCATAATGCACTCAGGTCGCCCCCGACAGAGAGAGGGCCGTAGTAGGGTGTTTCCATAGCGGGCATTAATATCAGAATGACCCTTAAATGCATTTAGGACCATATTTGAATTTTTGGGTTACCAGATGCACGTTTTCAATCACCAGGTGCACGGTTTCAATCACCAGGTGCACGGCTCTATTTCCTCCTCCAGCACTTGTCAAACAGTCCATAAAGCACCCAGGACGGCCCTGAGTGAAAGAGGGCCGTAGTAGGGTGCTCCTATAGCGGGCATTAAAATCAGAATGACCGTTAAATGCATTTATGACCATATTTGTGTTTTTGGGTTACCAGATGCACGGTTTCAATCACCAGGTGCACGGCTCTATTTCCTCCTCCAGCACACTTGTCAAACAGTCCATAAAGCACCCAGGACGGCCCTGAGTGAAAGAGGGCCGTAGTAGGGTGCTCCTATAGCGGGCATTAAAATCAGAATGACCGTTAAATGCATTTATGACCATATTTGTGTTTTTGGGTTACCAGATGCACGGTTTCAATCACCAGGTGCACGGCTCTATTTCCTCCTCCAGCACTTGTCAAACAGTCCATAAAGCACCCAGGACGGCCCTGAGTGAAAGAGGGCCGTAGTAGGGTGCTCCTATAGCGGGCATTAAAATCAGAATGACCGTTAAATGCATTTATGACCATATTTGTGTTTTTGGGTTACCGCTTGTATAGCAATCAGTATCCATCGTGAAATTTCAAAGTGTCCATAATGCACTCAGGTCGCCCCCGACAGAGAGAGGGCCGTAGTAGGGTGTTTCCATAGCGGGCATTAATATCAGAATGACCCTTAAATGCATTTAGGACCATATTTGAATTTTTGGGTTACCAGATGCACGTTTTCAATCACCAGGTGCACGGTTTCAATCACCAGGTGCACGGCTCTATTTCCTCCTCCAGCACTTGTCAAACAGTCCATAAAGCACCCAGGACGGCCCTGAGTGAAAGAGGGCCGTAGTAGGGTGCTCCTATAGCGGGCATTAAAATCAGAATGACCGTTAAATGCATTTATGACCATATTTGTGTTTTTGGGTTACCAGATGCACGGTTTCAATCACCAGGTGCACGGCTCTATTTCCTCCTCCAGCACTTGTCAAACAGTCCATAAAGCACCCAGGACGGCCCTGAGTGAAAGAGGGCCGTAGTAGGGTGCTCCTATAGCGGGCATTAAAATCAGAATGACCGTTAAATGCATTTATGACCATATTTGTGTTTTTGGGTTACCAGATGCACGGTTTCAATCACCAGGTGCACGGCTCTATTTCCTCCTCCAGCACTTGTCAAACAGTCCATAAAGCACCCAGGACGGCCCTGAGTGAAAGAGGGCCGTAGTAGGGTGCTCCTATAGCGGGCATTAAAATCAGAATGACCGTTAAATGCATTTATGACCATATTTGTGTTTTTGGGTTACCGCTTGTATAGCAATCAGTATCCATCGTGAAATTTCAAAGTGTCCATAATGCACTCAGGTCGCCCCCGACAGAGAGAGGGCCGTAGTAGGGTGTTTCCATAGCGGGCATTAATATCAGAATGACCCTTAAATGCATTTAGGACCATATTTGAATTTTTGGTTACCAGATGCACGTTTTCAATCACCAGGTGCACGGTTTCAATCACCAGGTGCACGGCTCTATTTCCTCCTCCAGCACTTGTCAAACAGTCCATAAAGCACCCAGGACGGCCCTGAGTGAAAGAGGGCCGTAGTAGGGTGCTCCTATAGCGGGCATTAAAATCAGAATGACCGTTAAATGCATTTATGACCATATTTGTGTTTTTGGGTTACCAGATGCACGGTTTCAATCACCAGGTGCACGGCTCTATTTCCTCCTCCAGCACTTGTCAAACAGTCCATAAAGCACCCAGGACGGCCCTGAGTGAAAGAGGGCCGTAGTAGGGTGCTCCTATAGCGGGCATTAAAATCAGAATGACCGTTAAATGCATTTATGACCATATTTGTGTTTTTGGGTTACCAGATGCACGGTTTCAATCACCAGGTGCACGGCTCTATTTCCTCCTCCAGCACTTGTCAAACAGTCCATAAAGCACCCAGG
This sequence comes from Oncorhynchus kisutch, assembly GCF_002021735.2. Lineage (NCBI taxonomy): Eukaryota > Metazoa > Chordata > Actinopteri > Salmoniformes > Salmonidae > Oncorhynchus > Oncorhynchus kisutch. The sequence continues at coordinate 118,153 of NW_022262397.1, forward strand.
ACGGCCCTGAGTGAAAGAGGGCCGTAGTAGGGTGCTCCTATAGCGGGCATTAAATCAGAATGACCGTTAAATGCATTTATGACCATATTTGTGTTTTTGGGTTACCGCTTGTATAGCAATCAGTATCCATCGTGAAATTTCAAAGTGTCCATAATGCACTCAGGTCGCCCCGACAGAGAGAGGGCCGTAGTAGGGTGTTTCCATAGCGGGCATTAATATCAGAATGACCCTTAAATGCATTTAGGACCATATTTGAATTTTTGGTTACCAGATGCACGTTTTCAATCACCAGGTGCACGGTTTCAATCACCAGGTGCACGGCTCTATTTCCTCCTCCAGCACTTGTCAAACAGTCCATAAAGCACCCAGGACGGCCCTGAGTGAAAGAGGGCCGTAGTAGGGTGCTCCTATAGCGGGCATTAAAATCAGAATGACCGTTAAATGCATTTATGACCATATTTGTTTTTTGGTTACCAGATGCACGGTTTCAATCACCAGGTGCACGGCTCTATTTCCTCCTCCAGCACTTGTCAAACAGTCCATAAAGCACCCAGGACGGCCCTGAGTGAAAGAGGGCCGTAGTAGGGTGCTCCTATAGCGGGCATTAAAATCAGAATGACCGTTAAATGCATTTATGACCATATTTGTGTTTTTGGGTTACCGCTTGTATAGCAATCAGTATCCATCGTGAAATTTCAAAGTGTCCATAATGCACTCAGGTCGCCCCCGACAGAGAGAGGGCCGTAGTAGGGTGTTTCCATAGCGGGCATTAATATCAGAATGACCCTTAAATGCATTTAGGACCATATTTGAATTTTTGGGTTACCAGATGCACGTTTTCAATCACCAGGTGCACGGTTTCAATCACCAGGTGCACGGCTCTATTTCCTCCTCCAGCACTTGTCAAACAGTCCATAAAGCACCCAGGACGGCCCTGAGTGAAAGAGGGCCGTAGTAGGGTGCTCCTATAGCGGGCATTAAAATCAGAATGACCGTTAAATGCATTTATGACCATATTTGTGTTTTTGGGTTACCAGATGCACGGTTTCAATCACCAGGTGCACGGCTCTATTTCCTCCTCCAGCACTTGTCAAACAGTCCATAAAGCACCCAGGACGGCCCTGAGTGAAAGAGGGCCGTAGTAGGGTGCTCCTATAGCGGGCATTAAAATCAGAATGACCGTTAAATGCATTTATGACCATATTTGTGTTTTTTGGGTTACCGCTTGTATAGCAATCAGTATCCATCGTGAAATTTCAAAGTGTCCATAATGCACTCAGGTCGCCCCCGACAGAGAGAGGGCCGTAGTAGGGTGTTTCCATAGCGGGCATTAATATCAGAATGACCCTTAAATGCATTTAGGACCATATTTGAATTTTGGGTTACCAGATGCACGTTTTCAATCACCAGGTGCACGGTTTCAATCACCAGGTGCACGGCTCTATTTCCTCCTCCAGCACTTGTCAAACAGTCCATAAAGCACCCAGGACGGCCCTGAGTGAAAGAGGGCCGTAGTAGGGTGCTCCTATAGCGGGCATTAAAATCAGAATGACCGTTAAATGCATTTATGACCATATTTGTGTTTTGGGTTACCAGATGCACGGTTTCAATCACCAGGTGCACGGCTCTATTTCCTCCTCCAGCACTTGTCAAACAGTCCATAAAGCACCCAGGACGGCCCTGAGTGAAAGAGGGCCGTAGTAGGGTGCTCCTATAGCGGGCATTAAAATCAGAATGACCGTTAAATGCATTTATGACCATATTTGTGTTTTTGGGTTACCAGATGCACGGTTTCAATCACCAGGTGCACGGCTCTATTTCCTCCTCCAGCACTTGTCAAACAGTCCATAAAGCACCCAGGACGGCCCTGAGTGAAAGAGGGCCGTAGTAGGGTGCTCCTATAGCGGGCATTAAAATCAGAATGACCGTTAAATGCATTTATGACCATATTTGTGTTTTTGGGTTACCGCTTGTATAGCAATCAGTATCCATCGTGAAATTTCAAAGTGTCCATAATGCACTCAGGTCGCCCCCGACAGAGAGAGGGCCGTAGTAGGGTGTTTCCATAGCGGGCATTAATATCAGAATGACCCTTAAATGCATTTAGGACCATATTTGAATTTTTGGGTTACCAGATGCACGTTTTCAATCACCAGGTGCACGGTTTCAATCACCAGGTGCACGGCTCTATTTCCTCCTCCAGCACTTGTCAAACAGTCCATAAAGCACCCAGGACGGCCCTGAGTGAAAGAGGGCCGTAGTAGGGTGCTCCTATAGCGGGCATTAAAATCAGAATGACCGTTAAATGCATTTATGACCATATTTGTGTTTTTGGGTTACCAGATGCACGGTTTCAATCACCAGGTGCACGGCTCTATTTCCTCCTCCAGCACTTGTCAAACAGTCCATAAAGCACCCAGGACGGCCCTGAGTGAAAGAGGGCCGTAGTAGGGTGCTCCTATAGCGGGCATTAAAATCAGAATGACCGTTAAATGCATTTATGACCATATTTGTGTTTTTGGGTTACCGCTTGTATAGCAATCAGTATCCATCGTGAAATTTCAAAGTGTCCATAATGCACTCAGGTCGCCCCCGACAGAGAGAGGGCCGTAGTAGGGTGTTTCCATAGCGGGCATTAATATCAGAATGACCCTTAAATGCATTTAGGACCATATTTGAATTTTTGGTTACCAGATGCACGTTTTCAATCACCAGGTGCACGGTTTCAATCACCAGGTGCACGGCTCTATTTCCTCCTCCAGCACTTGTCAAACAGTCCATAAAGCACCCAGGACGGCCCTGAGTGAAAGAGGGCCGTAGTAGGGTGCTCCTATAGCGGGCATTAAAATCAGAATGACCGTTAAATGCATTTATGACCATATTTGTGTTTTTGGGTTACCAGATGCACGGTTTCAATCACCAGGTGCACGGCTCTATTTCCTCCTCCAGCACTTGTCAAACAGTCCATAAAGCACCCAGGACGGCCCTGAGTGAAAGAGGGCCGTAGTAGGGTGCTCCTATAGCGGGCATTAAAATCAGAATGACCGTTAAATGCATTTATGACCATATTTGTGTTTTTGGGTTACCGCTTGTATAGCAATCAGTATCCATCGTGAAATTTCAAAGTGTCCATAATGCACTCAGGTCGCCCCCGACAGAGAGAGGGCCGTAGTAGGGTGTTTCCATAGCGGGCATTAATATCAGAATGACCCTTAAATGCATTTAGGACCATATTTGAATTTTTGGGTTACCAGATGCACGTTTTCAATCACCAGGTGCACGGTTTCAATCACCAGGTGCACGGCTCTATTTCCTCCTCCAGCACTTGTCAAACAGTCCATAAAGCACCCAGGACGGCCCTGAGTGAAAGAGGGCCGTAGTAGGGTGCTCCTATAGCGGGCATTAAAATCAGAATGACCGTTAAATGCATTTATGACCATATTTGTGTTTTTGGGTTACCAGATGCACGGTTTCAATCACCAGGTGCACGGCTCTATTTCCTCCTCCAGCACTTGTCAAACAGTCCATAAAGCACCCAGGACGGCCCTGAGTGAAAGAGGGCCGTAGTAGGGTGCTCCTATAGCGGGCATTAAAATCAGAATGACCGTTAAATGCATTTATGACCATATTTGTGTTTTTGGGTTACCAGATGCACGGTTTCAATCACCAGGTGCACGGCTCTATTTCCTCCTCCAGCACTTGTCAAACAGTCCATAAAGCACCCAGGACGGCCCTGAGTGAAAGAGGGCCGTAGTAGGGTGCTCCTATAGCGGGCATTAAAATCAGAATGACCGTTAAATGCATTTATGACCATATTTGTGTTTTTGGGTTACCGCTTGTATAGCAATCAGTATCCATCGTGAAATTTCAAAGTGTCCATAATGCACTCAGGTCGCCCCCGACAGAGAGAGGGCCGTAGTAGGGTGTTTCCATAGCGGGCATTAATATCAGAATGACCCTTAAATGCATTTAGGACCATATTTGAATTTTTGGGTTACCAGATGCACGTTTTCAATCACCAGGTGCACGGTTTCAATCACCAGGTGCACGGCTCTATTTCCTCCTCCAGCACTTGTCAAACAGTCCATAAAGCACCCAGGACGGCCCTGAGTGAAAGAGGGCCGTAGTAGGGTGCTCCTATAGCGGGCATTAAAATCAGAATGACCGTTAAATGCATTTATGACCATATTTGTGTTTTTGGGTTACCAGATGCACGGTTTCAATCACCAGGTGCACGGCTCTATTTCCTCCTCCAGCACTTGTCAAACAGTCCATAAAGCACCCAGGACGGCCCTGAGTGAAAGAGGGCCGTAGTAGGGTGCTCCTATAGCGGGCATTAAAATCAGAATGACCGTTAAATGCATTTATGACCATATTTGTGTTTTTGGGTTACCGCTTGTATAGCAATCAGTATCCATCGTGAAATTTCAAAGTGTCCATAATGCACTCAGGTCGCCCCCGACAGAGAGAGGGCCGTAGTAGGGTGTTTCCATAGCGGGCATTAATATCAGAATGACCCTTAAATGCATTTAGGACCATATTTGAATTTTTGGGTTACCAGATGCACGTTTTCAATCACCAGGTGCACGGTTTCAATCACCAGGTGCACGGCTCTATTTCCTCCTCCAGCACTTGTCAAACAGTCCATAAAGCACCCAGGACGGCCCTGAGTGAAAGAGGGCCGTAGTAGGGTGCTCCTATAGCGGGCATTAAAATCAGAATGACCGTTAAATGCATTTATGACCATATTTGTGTTTTTGGGTTACCAGATGCACGGTTTCAATCACCAGGTGCACGGCTCTATTTCCTCCTCCAGCACTTGTCAAACAGTCCATAAAGCACCCAGGACGGCCCTGAGTGAAAGAGGGCCGTAGTAGGGTGCTCCTATAGCGGGCATTAAAATCAGAATGACCGTTAAATGCATTTATGACCATATTTGTGTTTTTGGGTTACCAGATGCACGGTTTCAATCACCAGGTGCACGGCTCTATTTCCTCCTCCAGCACTTGTCAAACAGTCCATAAAGCACCCAGGACGGCCCTGAGTGAAAGAGGGCCGTAGTAGGGTGCTCCTATAGCGGGCATTAAAATCAGAATGACCGTTAAATGCATTTTATGACCATATTTGTGTTTTTGGGTTACCGCTTGTATAGCAATCAGTATCCATCGTGAAATTTCAAAGTGTCCATAATGCACTCAGGTCGCCCCCGACAGAGAGAGGGCCGTAGTAGGGTGTTTCCATAGCGGGCATTAATATCAGAATGACCCTTAAATGCATTTAGGACCATATTTGAATTTTTGGGTTACCAGATGCACGTTTTCAATCACCAGGTGCACGGTTTCAATCACCAGGTGCACGGCTCTATTTCCTCCTCCAGCACTTGTCAAACAGTCCATAAAGCACCCAGGACGGCCCTGAGTGAAAGAGGGCCGTAGTAGGGTGCTCCTATAGCGGGCATTAAAATCAGAATGACCGTTAAATGCATTTATGACCATATTTGTGTTTTGGGTTACCAGATGCACGGTTTCAATCACCAGGTGCACGGCTCTATTTCCTCCTCCAGCACTTGTCAAACAGTCCATAAAGCACCCAGGACGGCCCTGAGTGAAAGAGGGCCGTAGTAGGGTGCTCCTATAGCGGGCATTAAAATCAGAATGACCGTTAAATGCATTTATGACCATATTTGTGTTTTTGGGTTACCAGATGCACGGTTTCAATCACCAGGTGCACGGCTCTATTTCCTCCTCCAGCACTTGTCAAACAGTCCATAAAGCACCCAGGACGGCCCTGAGTGAAAGAGGGCCGTAGTAGGGTGCTCCTATAGCGGGCATTAAAATCAGAATGACCGTTAAATGCATTTATGACCATATTTGTGTTTTTGGGTTACCGCTTGTATAGCAATCAGTATCCATCGTGAAATTTCAAAGTGTCCATAATGCACTCAGGTCGCCCCCGACAGAGAGAGGGCCGTAGTAGGGTGTTTCCATAGCGGGCATTAATATCAGAATGACCCTTAAATGCATTTAGGACCATATTTGAATTTTTGGGTTACCAGATGCACGTTTTCAATCACCAGGTGCACGGTTTCAATCACCAGGTGCACGGCTCTATTTCCTCCTCCAGCACTTGTCAAACAGTCCATAAAGCACCCAGGACGGCCCTGAGTGAAAGAGGGCCGTAGTAGGGTGCTCCTATAGCGGGCATTAAAATCAGAATGACCGTTAAATGCATTTATGACCATATTTGTGTTTTTGGGTTACCAGATGCACGGTTTCAATCACCAGGTGCACGGCTCTATTTCCTCCTCCAGCACTTGTCAAACAGTCCATAAAGCACCCAGGACGGCCCTGAGTGAAAGAGGGCCGTAGTAGGGTGCTCCTATAGCGGGCATTAAAATCAGAATGACCGTTAAATGCATTTATGACCATATTTGTGTTTTTGGGTTACCAGATGCACGGTTTCAATCACCAGGTGCACGGCTCTATTTCCTCCTCCAGCACTTGTCAAACAGTCCATAAAGCACCCAGGACGGCCCTGAGTGAAAGAGGGCCGTAGTAGGGTGCTCCTATAGCGGGCATTAAATCAGAATGACCGTTAAATGCATTTATGACCATATTTGTGTTTTTGGGTTACCGCTTGTATAGCAATCAGTATCCATCGTGAAATTTCAAAGTGTCCATAATGCACTCAGGTCGCCCCCGACAGAGAGAGGGCCGTAGTAGGGTGTTTCCATAGCGGGCATTAATATCAGAATGACCCTTAAATGCATTTAGGACCATATTTGAATTTTTGGGTTACCAGATGCACGTTTTCAATCACCAGGTGCACGGTTTCAATCACCAGGTGCACGGCTCTATTTCCTCCTCCAGCACTTGTCAAACAGTCCATAAAGCACCCAGGACGGCCCTGAGTGAAAGAGGGCCGTAGTAGGGTGCTCCTATAGCGGGCATTAAAATCAGAATGACCGTTAAATGCATTTATGACCATATTTGTGTTTTTGGGTTACCAGATGCACGGTTTCAATCACCAGGTGCACGGCTCTATTTCCTCCTCCAGCACTTGTCAAACAGTCCATAAAGCACCCAGGACGGCCCTGAGTGAAAGAGGGCCGTAGTAGGGTGCTCCTATAGCGGGCATTAAAATCAGAATGACCGTTAAATGCATTTATGACCATATTTGTGTTTTTGGGTTACCAGATGCACGGTTTCAATCACCAGGTGCACGGCTCTATTTCCTCCTCCAGCACTTGTCAAACAGTCCATAAAGCACCCAGGACGGCCCTGAGTGAAAGAGGGCCGTAGTAGGGTGCTCCTATAGCGGGCATTAAAATCAGAATGACCGTTAAATGCATTTATGACCATATTTGTGTTTTTGGGTTACCGCTTGTATAGCAATCAGTATCCATCGTGAAATTTCAAAGTGTCCATAATGCACTCAGGTCGCCCCCGACAGAGAGAGGGCCGTAGTAGGGTGTTTCCATAGCGGGCATTAATATCAGAATGACCCTTAAATGCATTTAGGACCATATTTGAATTTTTGGGTTACCAGATGCACGTTTTCAATCACCAGGTGCACGGTTTCAATCACCAGGTGCACGGCTCTATTTCCTCCTCCAGCACTTGTCAAACAGTCCATAAAGCACCCAGGACGGCCCTGAGTGAAAGAGGGCCGTAGTAGGGTGCTCCTATAGCGGGCATTAAAATCAGAATGACCGTTAAATGCATTTATGACCATATTTGTGTTTTTGGGTTACCAGATGCACGGTTTCAATCACCAGGTGCACGGCTCTATTTCCTCCTCCAGCACTTGTCAAACAGTCCATAAAGCACCCAGGACGGCCCTGAGTGAAAGAGGGCCGTAGTAGGGTGCTCCTATAGCGGGCATTAAAATCAGAATGACCGTTAAATGCATTTATGACCATATTTGTGTTTTTGGGTTACCAGATGCACGGTTTCAATCACCAGGTGCACGGCTCTATTTCCTCCTCCAGCACTTGTCAAACAGTCCATAAAGCACCCAGGACGGCCCTGAGTGAAAGAGGGCCGTAGTAGGGTGCTCCTATAGCGGGCATTAAAATCAGAATGACCGTTAAATGCATTTATGACCATATTTGTGTTTTTTGGGTTACCGCTTGTATAGCAATCAGTATCCATCGTGAAATTTCAAAGTGTCCATAATGCACTCAGGTCGCCCCCGACAGAGAGAGGGCCGTAGTAGGGTGTTTCCATAGCGGGCATTAATATCAGAATGACCCTTAAATGCATTTAGGACCATATTTGAATTTTTGGGTTACCAGATGCACGTTTTCAATCACCAGGTGCACGGTTTCAATCACCAGGTGCACGGCTCTATTTCCTCCTCCAGCACTTGTCAAACAGTCCATAAAGCACCCAGGACGGCCCTGAGTGAAAGAGGGCCGTAGTAGGGTGCTCCTATAGCGGGCATTAAAATCAGAATGACCGTTAAATGCATTTATGACCATATTTGTGTTTTTGGGTTACCAGATGCACGGTTTCAATCACCAGGTGCACGGCTCTATTTCCTCCTCCAGCACTTGTCAAACAGTCCATAAAGCACCCAGGACGGCCCTGAGTGAAAGAGGGCCGTAGTAGGGTGCTCCTATAGCGGGCATTAAAATCAGAATGACCGTTAAATGCATTTATGACCATATTTGTGTTTTGGGTTACCGCTTGTATAGCAATCAGTATCCATCGTGAAATTTCAAAGTGTCCATAATGCACTCAGGTCGCCCCCCCGACAGAGAGGGCCGTAGTAGGGTGTTTCCATAGCGGGCATTAATATCAGAATGACCCTTAAATGCATTTAGGACCATATTTGAATTTTTGGGTTACCAGATGCACGTTTTCAATCACCAGGTGCACGGTTTCAATCACCAGGTGCACGGCTCTATTTCCTCCTCCAGCACTTGTCAAACAGTCCATAAAGCACCCAGGACGGCCCTGAGTGAAAGAGGGCCGTAGTAGGGTGCTCCTATAGCGGGCATTAAAATCAGAATGACCGTTAAATGCATTTATGACCATATTTGTGTTTTTGGGTTACCAGATGCACGGTTTCAATCACCAGGTGCACGGCTCTATTTCCTCCTCCAGCACTTGTCAAACAGTCCATAAAGCACCCAGGACGGCCCTGAGTGAAAGAGGGCCGTAGTAGGGTGCTCCTATAGCGGGCATTAAAATCAGAATGACCGTTAAATGCATTTATGACCATATTTGTGTTTTTGGGTTACCAGATGCACGGTTTCAATCACCAGGTGCACGGCTCTATTTCCTCCTCCAGCACTTGTCAAACAGTCCATAAAGCACCCAGGACGGCCCTGAGTGAAAGAGGGCCGTAGTAGGGTGCTCCTATAGCGGGCATTAAAATCAGAATGACCGTTAAATGCATTTATGACCATATTTGTGTTTTTGGGTTACCGCTTGTATAGCAATCAGTATCCATCGTGAAATTTCAAAGTGTCCATAATGCACTCAGGTCGCCCCCGACAGAGAGAGGGCCGTAGTAGGGTGTTTCCATAGCGGGCATTAATATCAGAATGACCCTTAAATGCATTTAGGACCATATTTGAATTTTTGGGTTACCAGATGCACGTTTTCAATCACCAGGTGCACGGTTTCAATCACCAGGTGCACGGCTCTATTTCCTCCTCCAGCACTTGTCAAACAGTCCATAAAGCACCCAGGACGGCCCTGAGTGAAAGAGGGCCGTAGTAGGGTGCTCCTATAGCGGGCATTAAAATCAGAATGACCGTTAAATGCATTTATGACCATATTTGTGTTTTTGGGTTACCAGATGCACGGTTTCAATCACCAGGTGCACGGCTCTATTTCCTCCTCCAGCACTTGTCAAACAGTCCATAAAGCACCCAGGACGGCCCTGAGTGAAAGAGGGCCGTAGTAGGGTGCTCCTATAGCGGGCATTAAAATCAGAATGACCGTTAAATGCATTTATGACCATATTTGTGTTTTTGGGTTACCGCTTGTATAGCAATCAGTATCCATCGTGAAATTTCAAAGTGTCCATAATGCACTCAGGTCGCCCCCGACAGAGAGAGGGCCGTAGTAGGGTGTTTCCATAGCGGGCATTAATATCAGAATGACCCTTAAATGCATTTAGGACCATATTTGAATTTTTGGGTTACCAGATGCACGTTTTCAATCACCAGGTGCACGGTTTCAATCACCAGGTGCACGGCTCTATTTCCTCCTCCAGCACTTGTCAAACAGTCCATAAAGCACCCAGGACGGCCCTGAGTGAAAGAGGGCCGTAGTAGGGTGCTCCTATAGCGGGCATTAAAATCAGAATGACCGTTAAATGCATTTATGACCATATTTGTGTTTTTGGGTTACCAGATGCACGGTTTCAATCACCAGGTGCACGGCTCTATTTCCTCCTCCAGCACTTGTCAAACAGTCCATAAAGCACCCAGGACGGCCCTGAGTGAAAGAGGGCCGTAGTAGGGTGCTCCTATAGCGGGCATTAAAATCAGAATGACCGTTAAATGCATTTATGACCATATTTGTGTTTTGGGTTACCAGATGCACGGTTTCAATCACCAGGTGCACGGCTCTATTTCCTCCTCCAGCACTTGTCAAACAGTCCATAAAGCACCCAGGACGGCCCTGAGTGAAAGAGGGCCGTAGTAGGGTGCTCCTATAGCGGGCATTAAAATCAGAATGACCGTTAAATGCATTTATGACCATATTTGTGTTTTTGGGTTACCAGATGCACGGTTTCAATCACCAGGTGCACGGCTCTATTTCCTCCTCCAGCACTTGTCAAACAGTCCATAAAGCACCCAGGACGGCCCTGAGTGAAAGAGGGCCGTAGTAGGGTGCTCCTATAGCGGGCATTAAAATCAGAATGACCGTTAAATGCATTTATGACCATATTTGTGTTTTTGGGTTACCGCTTGTATAGCAATCAGTATCCATCGTGAAATTTCAAAGTGTCCATAATGCACTCAGGTCGCCCCCGACAGAGAGAGGGCCGTAGTAGGGTGTTTCCATAGCGGGCATTAATATCAGAATGACCCTTAAATGCATTTAGGACCATATTTGAATTTTGGGTTACCAGATGCACGTTTTCAATCACCAGGTGCACGGTTTCAATCACCAGGTGCACGGCTCTATTTCCTCCTCCAGCACTTGTCAAACAGTCCATAAAGCACCCAGGACGGCCCTGAGTGAAAGAGGGCCGTAGTAGGGTGCTCCTATAGCGGGCATTAAAATCAGAATGACCGTTAAATGCATTTATGACCATATTTGTGTTTTTGGGTTACCAGATGCACGGTTTCAATCACCAGGTGCACGGCTCTATTTCCTCCTCCAGCACTTGTCAAACAGTCCATAAAGCACCCAGGACGGCCCTGAGTGAAAGAGGGCCGTAGTAGGGTGCTCCTATAGCGGGCATTAAAATCAGAATGACCGTTAAATGCATTTATGACCATATTTGTGTTTTTGGGTTACCGCTTGTATAGCAATCAGTATCCATCGTGAAATTTCAAAGTGTCCATAATGCACTCAGGTCGCCCCCGACAGAGAGAGGGCCGTAGTAGGGTGTTTCCATAGCGGGCATTAATATCAGAATGACCCTTAAATGCATTTAGGACCATATTTGAATTTTTGGGTTACCAGATGCACGTTTTCAATCACCAGGTGCACGGTTTCAATCACCAGGTGCACGGCTCTATTTCCTCCTCCAGCACTTGTCAAACAGTCCATAAAGCACCCAGGACGGCCCTGAGTGAAAGAGGGCCGTAGTAGGGTGCTCCTATAGCGGGCATTAAAATCAGAATGACCGTTAAATGCATTTATGACCATATTTGTGTTTTTGGGTTACCAGATGCACGGTTTCAATCACCAGGTGCACGGCTCTATTTCCTCCTCCAGCACTTGTCAAACAGTCCATAAAGCACCCAGGACGGCCCTGAGTGAAAGAGGGCCGTAGTAGGGTGCTCCTATAGCGGGCATTAAAATCAGAATGACCGTTAAATGCATTTATGACCATATTTGTGTTTTTGGGTTACCAGATGCACGGTTTCAATCACCAGGTGCACGGCTCTATTTCCTCCTCGTGAAATTGTCAAAGTCCATAAAGCACCCAGGACGGCCCTGAGTGAAAGAGGGCCGTAGTAGGGTGCTCCTATAGCGGGCATTAAAATCAGAATGACCGTTAAATGCATTTATGACCATATTTGTGTTTTTGGGTTACCGCTTGTATAGCAATCAGTATCCATCGTGAAATTCAAAGTGTCCATAATGCAAGCACCCAGGTCGCCCCCGACAGAGAGAGGGCCGTAGTAGGGTGTTTCCATAGCGGGCATTAATATCAGAATGACCCTTAAATGCATTTAGGACCATATTTGAATTTTTGGGTTACCAGATGCACGTTTTCAATCACCAGGTGCACGGTTTCAATCACCAGGTGCACGGCTCTATTTCCTCCTCCAGCACTTGTCAAACAGTCCATAAAGCACCCAGGACGGCCCTGAGTGAAAGAGGGCCGTAGTAGGGTGCTCCTATAGCGGGCATTAAAATCAGAATGACCGTTAAATGCATTTATGACCATATTTGTGTTTTTGGGTTACCAGATGCACGGTTTCAATCACCAGGTGCACGGCTCTATTTCCTCCTCCAGCACTTGTCAAACAGTCCATAAAGCACCCAGGACGGCCCTGAGTGAAAGAGGGCCGTAGTAGGGTGCTCCTATAGCGGGCATTAAAATCAGAATGACCGTTAAATGCATTTATGACCATATTTGTGTTTTTGGGTTACCGCTTGTATAGCAATCAGTATCCATCGTGAAATTTCAAAGTGTCCATAATGCACTCAGGTCGCCCCCGACAGAGAGAGGGCCGTAGTAGGGTGTTTCCATAGCGGGCATTAATATCAGAATGACCCTTAAATGCATTTAGGACCATATTTGAATTTTTGGGTTACCAGATGCACGTTTTCAATCACCAGGTGCACGGTTTCAATCACCAGGTGCACGGCTCTATTTCCTCCTCCAGCACTTGTCAAACAGTCCATAAAGCACCCAGGACGGCCCTGAGTGAAAGAGGGCCGTAGTAGGGTGCTCCTATAGCGGGCATTAAAATCAGAATGACCGTTAAATGCATTTATGACCATATTTGTGTTTTTGGGTTACCAGATGCACGGTTTCAATCACCAGGTGCACGGCTCTATTTCCTCCTCCAGCACTTGTCAAACAGTCCATAAAGCACCCAGGACGGCCCTGAGTGAAAGAGGGCCGTAGTAGGGTGCTCCTATAGCGGGCATTAAAATCAGAATGACCGTTAAATGCATTTATGACCATATTTGTGTTTTTGGGTTACCAGATGCACGGTTTCAATCACCAGGTGCACGGCTCTATTTCCTCCTCCAGCACTTGTCAAACAGTCCATAAAGCACCCAGGACGGCCCTGAGTGAAAGAGGGCCGTAGTAGGGTGCTCCTATAGCGGGCATTAAAATCAGAATGACCGTTAAATGCATTTATGACCATATTTGTGTTTTTGGGTTACCGCTTGTATAGCAATCAGTATCCATCGTGAAATTTCAAAGTGTCCATAATGCACTCAGGTCGCCCCCGACAGAGAGAGGGCCGTAGTAGGGTGTTTCCATAGCGGGCATTAATATCAGAATGACCCTTAAATGCATTTAGGACCATATTTGAATTTTTGGGTTACCAGATGCACGTTTTCAATCACCAGGTGCACGGTTTCAATCACCAGGTGCACGGCTCTATTTCCTCCTCCAGCACTTGTCAAACAGTCCATAAAGCACCCAGGACGGCCCTGAGTGAAAGAGGGCCGTAGTAGGGTGCTCCTATAGCGGGCATTAAAATCAGAATGACCGTTAAATGCATTTATGACCATATTTGTGTTTTGGGTTACCAGATGCACGGTTTCAATCACCAGGTGCACGGCTCTATTTCCTCCTCCAGCACTTGTCAAACAGTCCATAAAGCACCCAGGACGGCCCTGAGTGAAAGAGGGCCGTAGTAGGGTGCTCCTATAGCGGGCATTAAAATCAGAATGACCGTTAAATGCATTTATGACCATATTTGTGTTTTTGGGTTACCAGATGCACGGTTTCAATCACCAGGTGCACGGCTCTATTTCCTCCTCCAGCACTTGTCAAACAGTCCATAAAGCACCCAGGACGGCCCTGAGTGAAAGAGGGCCGTAGTAGGGTGCTCCTATAGCGGGCATTAAAATCAGAATGACCGTTAAATGCATTTATGACCATATTTGTGTTTTGGGTTACCGCTTGTATAGCAATCAGTATCCATCGTGAAATTTCAAAGTGTCCATAATGCACTCAGGTCGCCCCCGACAGAGAGAGGGCCGTAGTAGGGTGTTTCCATAGCGGGCATTAATATCAGAATGACCCTTAAATGCATTTAGGACCATATTTGAATTTTTGGGTTACCAGATGCACGTTTTCAATCACCAGGTGCACGGTTTCAATCACCAGGTGCACGGCTCTATTTCCTCCTCCAGCACTTGTCAAACAGTCCATAAAGCACCCAGGACGGCCCTGAGTGAAAGAGGGCCGTAGTAGGGTGCTCCTATAGCGGGCATTAAAATCAGAATGACCGTTAAATGCATTTATGACCATATTTGTGTTTTTGGGTTACCAGATGCACGGTTTCAATCACCAGGTGCACGGCTCTATTTCCTCCTCCAGCACTTGTCAAACAGTCCATAAAGCACCCAGGACGGCCCTGAGTGAAAGAGGGCCGTAGTAGGGTGCTCCTATAGCGGGCATTAAAATCAGAATGACCGTTAAATGCATTTATGACCATATTTGTGTTTTTGGGTTACCGCTTGTATAGCAATCAGTATCCATCGTGAAATTTCAAAGTGTCCATAATGCACTCAGGTCGCCCCCGACAGAGAGAGGGCCGTAGTAGGGTGTTTCCATAGCGGGCATTAATATCAGAATGACCCTTAAATGCATTTAGGACCATATTTGAATTTTTGGGTTACCAGATGCACGTTTTCAATCACCAGGTGCACGGTTTCAATCACCAGGTGCACGGCTCTATTTCCTCCTCCAGCACTTGTCAAACAGTCCATAAAGCACCCAGGACGGCCCTGAGTGAAAGAGGGCCGTAGTAGGGTGCTCCTATAGCGGGCATTAAAATCAGAATGACCGTTAAATGCATTTATGACCATATTTGTGTTTTTGGGTTACCAGATGCACGGTTTCAATCACCAGGTGCACGGCTCTATTTCCTCCTCCAGCACTTGTCAAACAGTCCATAAAGCACCCAGGACGGCCCTGAGTGAAAGAGGGCCGTAGTAGGGTGCTCCTATAGCGGGCATTAAAATCAGAATGACCGTTAAATGCATTTATGACCATATTTGTGTTTTTGGGTTACCAGATGCACGGTTTCAATCACCAGGTGCACGGCTCTATTTCCTCCTCCAGCACTTGTCAAACAGTCCATAAAGCACCCAGGACGGCCCTGAGTGAAAGAGGGCCGTAGTAGGGTGCTCCTATAGCGGGCATTAAAATCAGAATGACCGTTAAATGCATTTATGACCATATTTGTGTTTTTGGGTTACCGCTTGTATAGCAATCAGTATCCATCGTGAAATTTCAAAGTGTCCATAATGCACTCAGGTCGCCCCCGACAGAGAGAGGGCCGTAGTAGGGTGTTTCCATAGCGGGCATTAATATCAGAATGACCCTTAAATGCATTTAGGACCATATTTGAATTTTTGGTTACCAGATGCACGTTTTCAATCACCAGGTGCACGGTTTCAATCACACCAGGTGCACGGCTCTATTTCCTCCTCCAGCACTTGTCAAACAGTCCATAAAGCACCCAGGACGGCCCTGAGTGAAAGAGGGCCGTAGTAGGGTGCTCCTATAGCGGGCATTAAAATCAGAATGACCGTTAAATGCATTTATGACCATATTTGTGTTTTTGGGTTACCAGATGCACGGTTTCAATCACCAGGTGCACGGCTCTATTTCCTCCTCCAGCACTTGTCAAACAGTCCATAAAGCACCCAGGACGGCCCTGAGTGAAAGAGGGCCGTAGTAGGGTGCTCCTATAGCGGGCATTAAAATCAGAATGACCGTTAAATGCATTTATGACCATATTTGTGTTTTTGGGTTACCGCTTGTATAGCAATCAGTATCCATCGTGAAATTTCAAAGTGTCCATAATGCACTCAGGTCGCCCCCGACAGAGAGAGGGCCGTAGTAGGGTGTTTCCATAGCGGGCATTAATATCAGAATGACCCTTAAATGCATTTAGGACCATATTTGAATTTTTGGGTTACCAGATGCACGTTTTCAATCACCAGGTGCACGGTTTCAATCACCAGGTGCACGGCTCTATTTCCTCCTCCAGCACTTGTCAAACAGTCCATAAAGCACCCAGGACGGCCCTGAGTGAAAGAGGGCCGTAGTAGGGTGCTCCTATAGCGGGCATTAAAATCAGAATGACCGTTAAATGCATTTATGACCATATTTGTGTTTTTGGGTTACCAGATGCACGGTTTCAATCACCAGGTGCACGGCTCTATTTCCTCCTCCAGCACTTGTCAAACAGTCCATAAAGCACCCAGGACGGCCCTGAGTGAAAGAGGGCCGTAGTAGGGTGCTCCTATAGCGGGCATTAAAATCAGAATGACCGTTAAATGCATTTATGACCATATTTGTGTTTTTGGGTTACCAGATGCACGGTTTCAATCACCAGGTGCACGGCTCTATTTCCTCCTCCAGCACTTGTCAAACAGTCCATAAAGCACCCAGGACGGCCCTGAGTGAAAGAGGGCCGTAGTAGGGTGCTCCTATAGCGGGCATTAAAATCAGAATGACCGTTAAATGCATTTATGACCATATTTGTGTTTTTGGGTTACCGCTTGTATAGCAATCAGTATCCATCGTGAAATTTCAAAGTGTCCATAATGCACTCAGGTCGCCCCCGACAGAGAGAGGGCCGTAGTAGGGTGTTTCCATAGCGGGCATTAATATCAGAATGACCCTTAAATGCATTTAGGACCATATTTGAATTTTTGGGTTACCAGATGCACGTTTTCAATCACCAGGTGCACGGTTTCAATCACCAGGTGCACGGCTCTATTTCCTCCTCCAGCACTTGTCAAACAGTCCATAAAGCACCCAGGACGGCCCTGAGTGAAAGAGGGCCGTAGTAGGGTGCTCCTATAGCGGGCATTAAAATCAGAATGACCGTTAAATGCATTTATGACCATATTTGTGTTTTTGGGTTACCAGATGCACGGTTTCAATCACCAGGTGCACGGCTCTATTTCCTCCTCCAGCACTTGTCAAACAGTCCATAAAGCACCCAGGACGGCCCTGAGTGAAAGAGGGCCGTAGTAGGGTGCTCCTATAGCGGGCATTAAAATCAGAATGACCGTTAAATGCATTTATGACCATATTTGTGTTTTTGGGTTACCGCTTGTATAGCAATCAGTATCCATCGTGAAATTTCAAAGTGTCCATAATGCACTCAGGTCGCCCCCGACAGAGAGAGGGCCGTAGTAGGGTGTTTCCATAGCGGGCATTAATATCAGAATGACCCTTAAATGCATTTAGGACCATATTTGAATTTTTGGGTTACCAGATGCACGTTTTCAATCACCAGGTGCACGGTTTCAATCACCAGGTGCACGGCTCTATTTCCTCCTCCAGCACTTGTCAAACAGTCCATAAAGCACCCAGGACGGCCCTGAGTGAAAGAGGGCCGTAGTAGGGTGCTCCTATAGCGGGCATTAAAATCAGAATGACCGTTAAATGCATTTATGACCATATTTGTGTTTTTGGGTTACCAGATGCACGGTTTCAATCACCAGGTGCACGGCTCTATTTCCTCCTCCAGCACTTGTCAAACAGTCCATAAAGCACCCAGGACGGCCCTGAGTGAAAGAGGGCCGTAGTAGGGTGCTCCTATAGCGGGCATTAAAATCAGAATGACCGTTAAATGCATTTATGACCATATTTGTGTTTTTGGGTTACCAGATGCACGGTTTCAATCACCAGGTGCACGGCTCTATTTCCTCCTCCAGCACTTGTCAAACAGTCCATAAAGCACCCAGGACGGCCCTGAGTGAAAGAGGGCCGTAGTAGGGTGCTCCTATAGCGGGCATTAAAATCAGAATGACCGTTAAATGCATTTATGACCATATTTGTGTTTTTGGGTTACCGCTTGTATAGCAATCAGTATCCATCGTGAAATTTCAAAGTGTCCATAATGCACTCAGGTCGCCCCCGACAGAGAGAGGGCCGTAGTAGGGTGTTTCCATAGCGGGCATTAATATCAGAATGACCCTTAAATGCATTTAGGACCATATTTGAATTTTTGGGTTACCAGATGCACGTTTTCAATCACCAGGTGCACGGTTTCAATCACCAGGTGCACGGCTCTATTTCCTCCTCCAGCACTTGTCAAACAGTCCATAAAGCACCCAGGACGGCCCTGAGTGAAAGAGGGCCGTAGTAGGGTGCTCCTATAGCGGGCATTAAAATCAGAATGACCGTTAAATGCATTTATGACCATATTTGTGTTTTTGGGTTACCAGATGCACGGTTTCAATCACCAGGTGCACGGCT
Organism: Oncorhynchus kisutch; assembly: GCF_002021735.2. NCBI lineage: Eukaryota > Metazoa > Chordata > Actinopteri > Salmoniformes > Salmonidae > Oncorhynchus > Oncorhynchus kisutch. Next base: position 136,768 of record NW_022262397.1, read on the forward strand.
CTATTTCCTCCTCCAGCACTTGTCAAACAGTCCATAAAGCACCCAGGACGGCCCTGAGTGAAAGAGGGCCGTAGTAGGGTGCTCCTATAGCGGGCATTAAAATCAGAATGACCGTTAAATGCATTTATGACCATATTTGTGTTTTTGGGTTACCGCTTGTATAGCAATCAGTATCCATCGTGAAATTTCAAAGTGTCCATAATGCACTCAGGTCGCCCCCGACAGAGAGAGGGCCGTAGTAGGGTGTTTCCATAGCGGGCATTAATATCAGAATGACCCTTAAATGCATTTAGGACCATATTTGAATTTTTGGGTTACCAGATGCACGTTTTCAATCACCAGGTGCACGGTTTCAATCACCAGGTGCACGGCTCTATTTCCTCCTCCAGCACTTGTCAAACAGTCCATAAAGCACCCAGGACGGCCCTGAGTGAAAGAGGGCCGTAGTAGGGTGCTCCTATAGCGGGCATTAAATCAGAATGACCGTTAAATGCATTTATGACCATATTTGTGTTTTTGGGTTACCGCTTGTATAGCAATCATATCCATCGGAAATTTCAAAGTGTCCATAATGCACTCAGGTCGCCCCGACAGAGAGAGGGCCGTAGTAGGGTGCTTTCCATAGCGGGCATTAATATCAGAATGACCGTTAAATGCATTTAGGACCATATTTGAATTTTTGGGTTACCAGATGCACGTTTTCAATCACCAGTGCACGGTTTCAATCACCAGGTGCACGGCTCTATTTCCTCCTCCAGCACTTGTCAAACAGTCCATAAAGCACCCAGGACGGCCCTGAGTGAAAGAGGGCCGTAGTAGGGTGCTCCTATAGCGGGCATTAAAATCAGAATGACCGTTAAATGCATTTATGACCATATTTGTGTTTTTGGGTTACCGCTTTTATAGCAATCAGTATCCATCGTGAAATTTCAAAGTGTCCATAATGCACTCAGGTCGCCCCCGACAGAGAGAGGGCCGTAGTAGGGTGTTTCCATAGCGGGCATTAATATCAGAATGACCCTTAAATGCATTTAGGACCATATTTGAATTTTTGGGTTACCAGATGCACGTTTTCAATCACCAGGTGCACGGTTTCAATCACCAGGTGCACGGCTCTATTTCCTCCTCCAGCACTTGTCAAACAGTCCATAAAGCACCCAGGACGGCCCTGAGTGAAAGAGGGCCGTAGTAGGGTGCTCCTATAGCGGGCATTAAAATCAGAATGACCGTTAAATGCATTTATGACCATATTTGTGTTTTTGGGTTACCAGATGCACGGTTTCAATCACCAGGTGCACGGCTCTATTTCCTCCTCCAGCACTTGTCAAACAGTCCATAAAGCACCCAGGACGGCCCTGAGTGAAAGAGGGCCGTAGTAGGGTGCTCCTATAGCGGGCATTAAAATCAGAATGACCGTTAAATGCATTTATGACCATATTTGTGTTTTTTGGGTTACCAGATGCACGGTTTCAATCACCAGGTGCACGGCTCTATTTCCTCCTCCAGCACTTGTCAAACAGTCCATAAAGCACCCAGGACGGCCCTGAGTGAAAGAGGGCCGTAGTAGGGTGCTCCTATAGCGGGCATTAAAATCAGAATGACCGTTAAATGCATTTATGACCATATTTGTGTTTTTGGGTTACCGCTTGTATAGCAATCAGTATCCATCGTGAAATTTCAAAGTGTCCATAATGCACTCAGGTCGCCCCCGACAGAGAGAGGGCCGTAGTAGGGTGTTTCCATAGCGGGCATTAATATCAGAATGACCCTTAAATGCATTTAGGACCATATTTGAATTTTTGGGTTACCAGATGCACGTTTTCAATCACCAGGTGCACGGTTTCAATCACCAGGTGCACGGCTCTATTTCCTCCTCCAGCACTTGTCAAACAGTCCATAAAGCACCCAGGACGGCCCTGAGTGAAAGAGGGCCGTAGTAGGGTGCTCCTATAGCGGGCATTAAAATCAGAATGACCGTTAAATGCATTTATGACCATATTTGTGTTTTTGGGTTACCAGATGCACGGTTTCAATCACCAGGTGCACGGCTCTATTTCCTCCTCCAGCACTTGTCAAACAGTCCATAAAGCACCCAGGACGGCCCTGAGTGAAAGAGGGCCGTAGTAGGGTGCTCCTATAGCGGGCATTAAAATCAGAATGACCGTTAAATGCATTTATGACCATATTTGTGTTTTTGGGTTACCGCTTGTATAGCAATCAGTATCCATCGTGAAATTTCAAAGTGTCCATAATGCACTCAGGTCGCCCCCGACAGAGAGAGGGCCGTAGTAGGGTGTTTCCATAGCGGGCATTAATATCAGAATGACCCTTAAATGCATTTAGGACCATATTTGAATTTTTGGGTTACCAGATGCACGTTTTCAATCACCAGGTGCACGGTTTCAATCACCAGGTGCACGGCTCTATTTCCTCCTCCAGCACTTGTCAAACAGTCCATAAAGCACCCAGGACGGCCCTGAGTGAAAGAGGGCCGTAGTAGGGTGCTCCTATAGCGGGCATTAAAATCAGAATGACCGTTAAATGCATTTATGACCATATTTGTGTTTTTGGGTTACCAGATGCACGGTTTCAATCACCAGGTGCACGGCTCTATTTCCTCCTCCAGCACTTGTCAAACAGTCCATAAAGCACCCAGGACGGCCCTGAGTGAAAGAGGGCCGTAGTAGGGTGCTCCTATAGCGGGCATTAAAATCAGAATGACCGTTAAATGCATTTATGACCATATTTGTGTTTTTGGGTTACCAGATGCACGGTTTCAATCACCAGGTGCACGGCTCTATTTCCTCCTCCAGCACTTGTCAAACAGTCCATAAAGCACCCAGGACGGCCCTGAGTGAAAGAGGGCCGTAGTAGGGTGCTCCTATAGCGGGCATTAAAATCAGAATGACCGTTAAATGCATTTATGACCATATTTGTGTTTTTGGGTTACCGCTTGTATAGCAATCAGTATCCATCGTGAAATTTCAAAGTGTCCATAATGCACTCAGGTCGCCCCCGACAGAGAGAGGGCCGTAGTAGGGTGTTTCCATAGCGGGCATTAATATCAGAATGACCCTTAAATGCATTTAGGACCATATTTGAATTTTTGGGTTACCAGATGCACGTTTTCAATCACCAGGTGCACGGTTTCAATCACCAGGTGCACGGCTCTATTTCCTCCTCCAGCACTTGTCAAACAGTCCATAAAGCACCCAGGACGGCCCTGAGTGAAAGAGGGCCGTAGTAGGGTGCTCCTATAGCGGGCATTAAAATCAGAATGACCGTTAAATGCATTTATGACCATATTTGTGTTTTTGGGTTACCAGATGCACGGTTTCAATCACCAGGTGCACGGCTCTATTTCCTCCTCCAGCACTTGTCAAACAGTCCATAAAGCACCCAGGACGGCCCTGAGTGAAAGAGGGCCGTAGTAGGGTGCTCCTATAGCGGGCATTAAAATCAGAATGACCGTTAAATGCATTTATGACCATATTTGTGTTTTTGGGTTACCAGATGCACGGTTTCAATCACCAGGTGCACGGCTCTATTTCCTCCTCCAGCACTTGTCAAACAGTCCATAAAGCACCCAGGACGGCCCTGAGTGAAAGAGGGCCGTAGTAGGGTGCTCCTATAGCGGGCATTAAAATCAGAATGACCGTTAAATGCATTTATGACCATATTTGTGTTTTTGGGTTACCGCTTGTATAGCAATCAGTATCCATCGTGAAATTTCAAAGTGTCCATAATGCACTCAGGTCGCCCCCGACAGAGAGAGGGCCGTAGTAGGGTGTTTCCATAGCGGGCATTAATATCAGAATGACCCTTAAATGCATTTAGGACCATATTTGAATTTTTGGGTTACCAGATGCACGTTTTCAATCACCAGGTGCACGGTTTCAATCACCAGGTGCACGGCTCTATTTCCTCCTCCAGCACTTGTCAAACAGTCCATAAAGCACCCAGGACGGCCCTGAGTGAAAGAGGGCCGTAGTAGGTGTCTCCTATAGCGGGCATTAAAATCAGAATGACCGTTAAATGCATTTATGACCATATTTGTGTTTTGGGTTACCAGATGCACGGTTTCAATCACCAGGTGCACGGCTCTATTTCCTCCTCCAGCACTTGTCAAACAGTCCATAAAGCACCCAGGACGGCCCTGAGTGAAAGAGGGCCGTAGTAGGGTGCTCCTATAGCGGGCATTAAAATCAGAATGACCGTTAAATGCATTTATGACCATATTTGTGTTTTTGGGTTACCGCTTGTATAGCAATCAGTATCCATCGTGAAATTTCAAAGTGTCCATAATGCACTCAGGTCGCCCCCGACAGAGAGAGGGCCGTAGTAGGGTGTTTCCATAGCGGGCATTAAATCAGAATGACCCTTAAATGCATTTAGGACCATATTTGAATTTTTGGGTTACCAGATGCACGTTTTCAATCACCAGGTGCACGGTTTCAATCACCAGGTGCACGGCTCTATTTCCTCCTCCAGCACTTGTCAAACAGTCCATAAAGCACCCAGGACGGCCCTGAGTGAAAGAGGGCCGTAGTAGGGTGCTCCTATAGCGGGCATTAAAATCAGAATGACCGTTAAATGCATTTATGACCATATTTGTGTTTTTGGGTTACCAGCATTGTATCAGCACTCACGGCTCCATCCTCCAATTGTCAAAGTGTCCATAAAGCACCCAGGACGGCCCTGAGTGAAAGAGGGCCGTAGTAGGGTGCTCCTATAGCGGCATTAAAATCAGAATGACCGTGAAATGCCTTTATGAACCATATTTGTGGTGTTTGGGTTACCGCTTGTATAGCAATCAGTATCCATCGTGAAATTTCAAAGTGTCCATAATGCACTCAGGTCGCCCCCGACAGAGAGAGGGCCGTAGTAGGGTGTTTCCATAGCGGGCATTAATATCAGAATGACCCTTAAATGCATTTAGGACCATATTTGAATTTTGGGTTACCAGATGCAACGTTTTCAATCACCAGGTGCACGGTTTCAATCACCAGTGCACGGCTCTATTTCCTCCTCCAGCACTTGTCAAACAGTCCATAAAGCACCCAGGACGGCCCTGAGTGAAAGAGGGCCGTAGTAGGGTGCTCCTATAGCGGGCATTAAAATCAGAATGACCGTTAACATGCATTTATGACCATATTTGTGTTTTTGGGTTACCAGATGCACGGTTTCAATCACCAGGTGCACGGCTCTATTTCCTCCTCCAGCACTTGTCAAAACAGTCCATAAAGCACCCAGACGGCCCTGAGTGAAAGAGGGCCGTAGTAGGGTGCTCCTATAGCGGGCATTAAAATCAGAATGACCGTTAAATGCATTTATGACCATATTTGTGTTTTTGGTTTACCGCTTGTATAGCAATCAGTATCCATCGTGAAATTTCAAAGTGTCCATAATGCACTCAGGTCGCCCCCGACAGAGAGAGGGCGTAGTAGGGTGTTTCCATAGCGGCATTAATATCAGAATGACCCTTAACATGCATTTAGGACAATATTGAATTTTTGGGTTACCAGATGCACGTTTTCAATCACCAGGTGCACGGTTTCAATCACCAGGTGCACGGCTCTATTTCCTCCTCCAGCACTTGTCAACAGTCCATAAAGCACCCAGGACGGCCCTGAGTGAAAGAGGCCGTAGTAGGGTGCCCGTATAGCGGGCATTAAATCAGAATGACCTGTTAAATGCATTTAATGACCTATTTGTGTTTTGGTTACCAGATGCACGGTTTCAAAGCACCAGGTGCAACGCTCTATTCCTTCCGCTCCAGCACGTAGTCAAACAGTCATAAAGGCACCCAGGACGGACCTGAGTGAACAGAGGGCCGTAGTAGGGTGCTTCTATAGCGGGCATTAAATGCAGACATGACCGTTCAATGCATGTTTATGACCATAGTTGTGTTTTGGGTTACCAGATGCACGTGTTCAATCACCAGGTGCAGCGGCTCTAGTTTCCTCCGCCAGCACTTGGTCAACAGTCGCATAAAGCACCCAGGACGGCCCTGAGTGAAAGAGGGCCGTAGTAGGGTGCTCCTATAGCGGGCATTAAAATCAGAATGACCGTTAATGCATTTATGACCATATTTGTGTTTTGGGTTACCGCTTGTATAGCAATCAGTATCCATCGTGAAATTTCAAAGTGTCCATAATGCACTCAGGTCGCCCCCGACAGAGAGAGGGCCGTAGTAGGGTGTTTCCATAGCGGGCATTAATATCAGAATGACCCTTAAATGCATTTAGGACCATATTTGAATTTTTGGGTTACCAGATGCACGTTTTCAATCACCAGGTGCACGGTTTCAATCACCAGGTGCACGGCTCTATTTCCTCCTCCAGCACTTGTCAACAGTCCATAAAGCACCCAGGACGGCCCTGAGTGAAAGAGGGCCGTAGTAGGGTGCTCCTATAGCGGGCATTAAATCAGAATGACCGTTTAAATGCATTTATGACCATATTTGTGTTTTGGGTTACCGCTTGTATAGCAATCAGTATCCATCGTGAAATTTCAAAGTGTCCATAATGCACTCAGGTCGCCCCCGACAGAGAGAGGGCCGTAGTAGGGTGTTTCCATAGCGGGCATTAATATCAGAATGACCCTTAATGCATTTAGGACCATATTTGAATTTTGGGTTACCAGATGCACGTTTTCAATCACCAGGTGCACGTGTTTCAATCACCAGGTGCACGGCTCTATTTCCTCCTCCAGCACTTGTCAAACAGTCCATAAAGCACCAGGACGGCCCTGAGTGAAAGAGGGCCGTAGTAGGGTGCTCCTATAGCGGGCATTAAAATCAGAATGACCGTTAAATGCATTTATGACCATATTTGTGTTTTTGGGTTACCAGATGCACGGTTTCAATCACCAGGTGCACGGCTCTATTTCCTCCTCCAGCACTTGTCAAACAGTCCATAAAGCACCCAGGACGGCCCTGAGTGAAAGAGGGCCGTAGTAGGGTGCTCCTATAGCGGCATTAAAATCAGAATGACCGTTAAATGCATTTATGACCATATTTGTGTTTTTGGGTTACCGCTTGTATAGCAATCAGTATCCATCGTGAAATTTCAAAGTGTCCATAATGCACTCAGGTCGCCCCCGACAGAGAGAGGGCCGTAGTAGGGTGTTTCCATAGCGGGCATTAATATCAGAATGACCCTTAAATGCATTTAGGACCATATTTGAATTTTTGGGTTACCAGATGCACGTTTTCAATCACCAGGTGCACGGTTTCAATCACCAGGTGCACGGCTCTATTTCCTCCTCCAGCACTTGTCAAACAGTCCATAAAGCACCCAGGACGGCCCTGAGTGAAAGAGGGCCGTAGTAGGGTGCTCCTATAGCGGGCATTAAATCAGAATGACCGTTTAAATGCATTTATGACCATATTTGTGTTTTTGGGTTACCAGATGCAGCGGTTCAATCACCAGGTGCACGGCTCTATTTCCTCCTCCAGCACTTGTCAAACAGTCCATAAAGCACCCAGGACGGCCCTGAGTGAAAGAGGGCCGTAGTAGGGTGCTCCTATAGCGGGCATTAAAATCAGAATGACCGTTAAATGCATTTATGACCATATTTGTGTTTTTGGGTTACCGCTTGTATAGCAATCAGTATCCATCGTGAAATTTCAAAGTGTCCATAATGCACTCAGGTCGCCCCCGACAGAGAGAGGGCCGTAGTAGGGTGTTTCCATAGCGGGCATTAATATCAGAATGACCCTTAAATGCATTTAGGACCATATTTGAATTTTTGGGTTACCAGATGCACGTTTTCAATCACCAGGTGCACGGTTTCAATCACCAGGTGCACGGCTCTATTTCCTCCTCCAGCACTTGTCAAACAGTCCATAAAGCACCCAGGACGGCCCTGAGTGAAAGAGGGCCGTAGTAGGGTGCTCCTATAGCGGGCATTAAATCAGAATGACCGTTAAATGCATTTATGACCATATTTGTGTTTTTGGGTTACCAGATGCACGGTTTCAATCACCAGGTGCACGGCTCTATTTCCTCCTCCAGCACTTGTCAAACAGTCCATAAAGCACCCAGGACGGCCCTGAGTGAAAGAGGGCCGTAGTAGGGTGCTCCTATAGCGGGCATTAAAATCAGAATGACCGTTAAATGCATTTATGACCATATTTGTGTTTTTGGGTTACCAGATGCACGGTTTCAATCACCAGGTGCACGGCTCTATTTCCTCCTCCAGCACTTGTCAAACAGTCCATAAAGCACCCAGGACGGCCCTGAGTGAAAGAGGGCCGTAGTAGGGTGCTCCTATAGCGGGCATTAAAATCAGAATGACCGTTAAATGCATTTATGACCATATTTGTGTTTTTGGGTTACCGCTTGTATAGCAATCAGTATCCATCGTGAAATTTCAAAGTGTCCATAATGCACTCAGGTCGCCCCCGACAGAGAGAGGGCCGTAGTAGGGTGTTTCCATAGCGGGCATTAATATCAGAATGACCCTTAAATGCATTTAGGACCATATTTGAATTTTTGGGTTACCAGATGCACGTTTTCAATCACCAGGTGCACGGTTTCAATCACCAGGTGCACGGCTCTATTTCCTCCTCCAGCACTTGTCAAACAGTCCATAAAGCACCCAGGACGGCCCTGAGTGAAAGAGGGCCGTAGTAGGGTGCTCCTATAGCGGGCATTAAAATCAGAATGACCGTTAAATGCATTTATGACCATATTTGTGTTTTTGGGTTACCAGATGCACGGTTTCAATCACCAGGTGCACGGCTCTATTTCCTCCTCCAGCACTTGTCAAACAGTCCATAAAGCACCCAGGACGGCCCTGAGTGAAAGAGGGCCGTAGTAGGGTGCTCCTATAGCGGGCATTAAAATCAGAATGACCGTTAAATGCATTTATGACCATATTTGTGTTTTTGGGTTACCGCTTGTATAGCAATCAGTATCCATCGTGAAATTTCAAAGTGTCCATAATGCACTCAGGTCGCCCCCGACAGAGAGAGGGCCGTAGTAGGGTGTTTCCATAGCGGGCATTAATATCAGAATGACCCTTAAATGCATTTAGGACCATATTTGAATTTTTGGGTTACCAGATGCACGTTTTCAATCACCAGGTGCACGGTTTCAATCACCAGGTGCACGGCTCTATTTCCTCCTCCAGCACTTGTCAAACAGTCCATAAAGCACCCAGGACGGCCCTGAGTGAAAGAGGGCCGTAGTAGGGTGCTCCTATAGCGGGCATTAAAATCAGAATGACCGTTAAATGCATTTATGACCATATTTGTGTTTTTGGGTTACCAGATGCACGGTTTCAATCACCAGGTGCACGGCTCTATTTCCTCCTCCAGCACTTGTCAAACAGTCCATAAAGCACCCAGGACGGCCCTGAGTGAAAGAGGGCCGTAGTAGGGTGCTCCTATAGCGGGCATTAAAATCAGAATGACCGTTAAATGCATTTATGACCATATTTGTGTTTTTGGGTTACCAGATGCACGGTTTCAATCACCAGGTGCACGGCTCTATTTCCTCCTCCAGCACTTGTCAAACAGTCCATAAAGCACCCAGGACGGCCCTGAGTGAAAGAGGGCCGTAGTAGGGTGCTCCTATAGCGGGCATTAAAATCAGAATGACCGTTAAATGCATTTATGACCATATTTGTGTTTTTGGGTTACCAGATGCACGGTTTCAATCACCAGGTGCACGGCTCTATTTCCTCCTCCAGCACTTGTCAAACAGTCCATAAAGCACCCAGGACGGCCCTGAGTGAAAGAGGGCCGTAGTAGGGTGCTCCTATAGCGGGCATTAAAATCAGAATGACCGTTAAATGCATTTATGACCATATTTGTGTTTTTGGGTTACCGCTTGTATAGCAATCAGTATCCATCGTGAAATTTCAAAGTGTCCATAATGCACTCAGGTCGCCCCCGACAGAGAGAGGGCCGTAGTAGGGTGTTTCCATAGCGGGCATTAATATCAGAATGACCCTTAAATGCATTTAGGACCATATTTGAATTTTTGGGTTACCAGATGCACGTTTTCAATCACCAGGTGCACGGTTTCAATCACCAGGTGCACGGCTCTATTTCCTCCTCCAGCACTTGTCAAACAGTCCATAAAGCACCCAGGACGGCCCTGAGTGAAAGAGGGCCGTAGTAGGGTGCTCCTATAGCGGGCATTAAAATCAGAATGACCGTTAAATGCATTTATGACCATATTTGTGTTTTTGGGTTACCAGATGCACGGTTTCAATCACCAGGTGCACGGCTCTATTTCCTCCTCCAGCACTTGTCAAACAGTCCATAAAGCACCCAGGACGGCCCTGAGTGAAAGAGGGCCGTAGTAGGGTGCTCCTATAGCGGGCATTAAAATCAGAATGACCGTTAAATGCATTTATGACCATATTTGTGTTTTTGGGTTACCGCTTGTATAGCAATCAGTATCCATCGTGAAATTTCAAAGTGTCCATAATGCACTCAGGTCGCCCCCGACAGAGAGAGGGCCGTAGTAGGGTGTTTCCATAGCGGGCATTAATATCAGAATGACCCTTAAATGCATTTAGGACCATATTTGAATTTTTGGGTTACCAGATGCACGTTTTCAATCACCAGGTGCACGGTTTCAATCACCAGGTGCACGGCTCTATTTCCTCCTCCAGCACTTGTCAAACAGTCCATAAAGCACCCAGGACGGCCCTGAGTGAAAGAGGGCCGTAGTAGGGTGCTCCTATAGCGGGCATTAAAATCAGAATGACCGTTAAATGCATTTATGACCATATTTGTGTTTTTGGGTTACCAGATGCACGGTTTCAATCACCAGGTGCACGGCTCTATTTCCTCCTCCAGCACTTGTCAAACAGTCCATAAAGCACCCAGGACGGCCCTGAGTGAAAGAGGGCCGTAGTAGGGTGCTCCTATAGCGGGCATTAAAATCAGAATGACCGTTAAATGCATTTATGACCATATTTGTGTTTTTGGGTTACCAGATGCACGGTTTCAATCACCAGGTGCACGGCTCTATTTCCTCCTCCAGCACTTGTCAAACAGTCCATAAAGCACCCAGGACGGCCCTGAGTGAAAGAGGGCCGTAGTAGGGTGCTCCTATAGCGGGCATTAAAATCAGAATGACCGTTAAATGCATTTATGACCATATTTGTGTTTTTGGGTTACCAGATGCACGTTTCAATCACCAGGTGCACGTATCAATTCAAACAGTCCATAAAGCACCCAGGACGGCCCTGAGTGAAAGAGGGCCGTAGTAGGGTGCTCCATAGCGGGCATTAAAATCAGAATGACCGTTAAATGCATTTATGACCATATTTGTGTTTTTGGGTTACCATTTATAGCACAGTATCCATCGTGAAATTTCAAGGTCCATATGCACTCAGGTCGGCCCTGACAGAGAGAGGGCCGTAGTAGGGTGCTCCTATAGCGGGCATTAAAATCAGAATGACCGTTAAATGCATTTATGACCATATTTGTGTTTTTGGGTTACCAGATGCACGGTTTCAATCACCAGGTGCACGGCTCTATTTCCTCCTCCAGCACTTGTCAAACAGTCCATAAAGCACCCAGGACGGCCCTGAGTGAAAGAGGGCCGTAGTAGGGTGCTCCTATAGCGGGCATTAAAATCAGAATGACCGTTAAATGCATTTATGACCATATTTGTGTTTTTGGGTTACCAGATGCACGGTTTCAATCACCAGGTGCACGGCTCTATTTCCTCCTCCAGCACTTGTCAAACAGTCCATAAAGCACCCAGGACGGCCCTGAGTGAAAGAGGGCCGTAGTAGGGTGCTCCTATAGCGGGCATTAAAATCAGAATGACCGTTAAATGCATTTATGACCATATTTGTGTTTTTGGGTTACCGCTTGTATAGCAATCAGTATCCATCGTGAAATTTCAAAGTGTCCATAATGCACTCAGGTCGCCCCCGACAGAGAGAGGGCCGTAGTAGGGTGTTTCCATAGCGGGCATTAATATCAGAATGACCCTTAAATGCATTTAGGACCATATTTGAATTTTTGGGTTACCAGATGCACGTTTTCAATCACCAGGTGCACGGTTTCAATCACCAGGTGCACGGCTCTATTTCCTCCTCCAGCACTTGTCAAACAGTCCATAAAGCACCCAGGACGGCCCTGAGTGAAAGAGGGCCGTAGTAGGGTGCTCCTATAGCGGGCATTAAAATCAGAATGACCGTTAAATGCATTTATGACCATATTTGTGTTTTTGGGTTACCAGATGCACGGTTTCAATCACCAGGTGCACGGCTCTATTTCCTCCTCCAGCACTTGTCAAACAGTCCATAAAGCACCCAGGACGGCCCTGAGTGAAAGAGGGCCGTAGTAGGGTGCTCCTATAGCGGGCATTAAAATCAGAATGACCGTTAAATGCATTTATGACCATATTTGTGTTTTTGGGTTACCGCTTGTATAGCAATCAGTATCCATCGTGAAATTTCAAAGTGTCCATAATGCACTCAGGTCGCCCCCGACAGAGAGAGGGCCGTAGTAGGGTGTTTCCATAGCGGGCATTAATATCAGAATGACCCTTAAATGCATTTAGGACCATATTTGAATTTTTGGGTTACCAGATGCACGTTTTCAATCACCAGGTGCACGGTTTCAATCACCAGGTGCACGGCTCTATTTCCTCCTCCAGCACTTGTCAAACAGTCCATAAAGCACCCAGGACGGCCCTGAGTGAAAGAGGGCCGTAGTAGGGTGCTCCTATAGCGGGCATTAAATCAGAATGACCGTTAAATGCATTTATGACCATATTTGTGTTTTTGGGTTACCAGATGCACGGTTTCAATCACCAGGTGCACGGCTCTATTTCCTCCTCCAGCACTTGTCAAACAGTCCATAAAGCACCCAGGACGGCCCTGAGTGAAAGAGGGCCGTAGTAGGGTGCTCCTATAGCGGGCATTAAAATCAGAATGACCGTTAAATGCATTTATGACCATATTTGTGTTTTTGGGTTACCAGATGCACGGTTTCAATCACCAGGTGCACGGCTCTATTTCCTCCTCCAGCACTTGTCAAACAGTCCATAAAGCACCCAGGACGGCCCTGAGTGAAAGAGGGCCGTAGTAGGGTGCTCCTATAGCGGGCATTAAAATCAGAATGACCGTTAAATGCATTTATGACCATATTTGTGTTTTTGGGTTACCGCTTGTATAGCAATCAGTATCCATCGTGAAATTTCAAAGTGTCCATAATGCACTCAGGTCGCCCCCGACAGAGAGAGGGCCGTAGTAGGGTGTTTCCATAGCGGGCATTAATATCAGAATGACCCTTAAATGCATTTAGGACCATATTTGAATTTTTGGGTTACCAGATGCACGTTTTCAATCACCAGGTGCACGGTTTCAATCACCAGGTGCACGGCTCTATTTCCTCCTCCAGCACTTGTCAAACAGTCCATAAAGCACCCAGGACGGCCCTGAGTGAAAGAGGGCCGTAGTAGGGTGCTCCTATAGCGGGCATTAAAATCAGAATGACCGTTAAATGCATTTATGACCATATTTGTGTTTTTGGGTTACCAGATGCACGGTTTCAATCACCAGGTGCACGGCTCTATTTCCTCCTCCAGCACTTGTCAAACAGTCCATAAAGCACCCAGGACGGCCCTGAGTGAAAGAGGGCCGTAGTAGGGTGCTCCTATAGCGGGCATTAAAATCAGAATGACCGTTAAATGCATTTATGACCATATTTGTGTTTTTGGGTTACCAGATGCACGGTTTCAATCACCAGGTGCACGGCTCTATTTCCTCCTCCAGCACTTGTCAAACAGTCCATAAAGCACCCAGGACGGCCCTGAGTGAAAGAGGGCCGTAGTAGGGTGCTCCTATAGCGGGCATTAAAATCAGAATGACCGTTAAATGCATTTATGACCATATTTGTGTTTTTGGGTTACCGCTTGTATAGCAATCAGTATCCATCGTGAAATTTCAAAGTGTCCATAATGCACTCAGGTCGCCCCCGACAGAGAGAGGGCCGTAGTAGGGTGTTTCCATAGCGGGCATTAATATCAGAATGACCCTTAAATGCATTTAGGACCATATTTGAATTTTTGGGTTACCAGATGCACGTTTTCAATCACCAGGTGCACGGTTTCAATCACCAGGTGCACGGCTCTATTTCCTCCTCCAGCACTTGTCAAACAGTCCATAAAGCACCCAGGACGGCCCTGAGTGAAAGAGGGCCGTAGTAGGGTGCTCCTATAGCGGGCATTAAAATCAGAATGACCGTTAAATGCATTTATGACCATATTTGTGTTTTTGGGTTACCAGATGCACGGTTTCAATCACCAGGTGCACGGCTCTATTTCCTCCTCCAGCACTTGTCAAACAGTCCATAAAGCACCCAGGACGGCCCTGAGTGAAAGAGGGCCGTAGTAGGGTGCTCCTATAGCGGGCATTAAAATCAGAATGACCGTTAAATGCATTTATGACCATATTTGTGTTTTTGGGTTACCAGATGCACGGTTTCAATCACCAGGTGCACGGCTCTATTTCCTCCTCCAGCACTTGTCAAACAGTCCATAAAGCACCCAGGACGGCCCTGAGTGAAAGAGGGCCGTAGTAGGGTGCTCCTATAGCGGGCATTAAAATCAGAATGACCGTTAAATGCATTTATGACCATATTTGTGTTTTTGGGTTACCGCTTGTATAGCAATCAGTATCCATCGTGAAATTTCAAAGTGTCCATAATGCACTCAGGTCGCCCCCGACAGAGAGAGGGCCGTAGTAGGGTGTTTCCATAGCGGGCATTAATATCAGAATGACCCTTAAATGCATTTAGGACCATATTTGAATTTTTGGGTTACCAGATGCACGTTTTCAATCACCAGGTGCACGGTTTCAATCACCAGGTGCACGGCTCTATTTCCTCCTCCAGCACTTGTCAAACAGTCCATAAAGCACCCAGGACGGCCCTGAGTGAAAGAGGGCCGTAGTAGGGTGCTCCTATAGCGGGCATTAAAATCAGAATGACCGTTAAATGCATTTATGACCATATTTGTGTTTTTGGGTTACCAGATGCACGGTTTCAATCACCAGGTGCACGGCTCTATTTCCTCCTCCAGCACTTGTCAAACAGTCCATAAAGCACCCAGGACGGCCCTGAGTGAAAGAGGGCCGTAGTAGGGTGCTCCTATAGCGGGCATTAAAATCAGAATGACCGTTAAATGCATTTATGACCATATTTGTGTTTTTGGGTTACCGCTTGTATAGCAATCAGTATCCATCGTGAAATTTCAAAGTGTCCATAATGCACTCAGGTCGCCCCCGACAGAGAGAGGGCCGTAGTAGGGTGTTTCCATAGCGGGCATTAATATCAGAATGACCCTTAAATGCATTTAGGACCATATTTGAATTTTTGGGTTACCAGATGCACGTTTTCAATCACCAGGTGCACGGTTTCAATCACCAGGTGCACGGCTCTATTTCCTCCTCCAGCACTTGTCAAACAGTCCATAAAGCACCCAGGACGGCCCTGAGTGAAAGAGGGCCGTAGTAGGGTGCTCCTATAGCGGGCATTAAAATCAGAATGACCGTTAAATGCATTTATGACCATATTTGTGTTTTTGGGTTACCAGATGCACGGTTTCAATCACCAGGTGCACGGCTCTATTTCCTCCTCCAGCACTTGTCAAACAGTCCATAAAGCACCCAGGACGGCCCTGAGTGAAAGAGGGCCGTAGTAGGGTGCTCCTATAGCGGGCATTAAAATCAGAATGACCGTTAAATGCATTTATGACCATATTTGTGTTTTTGGGTTACCGCTTGTATAGCAATCAGTATCCATCGTGAAATTTCAAAGTGTCCATAATGCACTCAGGTCGCCCCCGACAGAGAGAGGGCCGTAGTAGGGTGTTTCCATAGCGGGCATTAATATCAGAATGACCCTTAAATGCATTTAGGACCATATTTGAATTTTTGGGTTACCAGATGCACGTTTTCAATCACCAGGTGCACGGTTTCAATCACCAGGTGCACGGCTCTATTTCCTCCTCCAGCACTTGTCAAACAGTCCATAAAGCACCCAGGACGGCCCTGAGTGAAAGAGGGCCGTAGTAGGGTGCTCCTATAGCGGGCATTAAAATCAGAATGACCGTTAAATGCATTTATGACCATATTTGTGTTTTTGGGTTACCGCTTGTATAGCAATCAGTATCCATCGTGAAATTTCAAAGTGTCCATAATGCACTCAGGTCGCCCCCGACAGAGAGAGGGCCGTAGTAGGGTGTTTCCATAGCGGGCATTAATATCAGAATGACCCTTAAATGCATTTAGGACCATATTTGAATTTTGGGTTACCAGATGCACGTTTTCAATCACCAGGTGCACGGTTTCAATCACCAGGTGCACGGCTCTATTTCCTCCTCCAGCACTTGTCAAACAGTCCATAAAGCACCCAGGACGGCCCTGAGTGAAAGAGGGCCGTAGTAGGGTGCTCCTATAGCGGGCATTAAAATCAGAATGACCGTTAAATGCATTTATGACCATATTTGTGTTTTTGGGTTACCAGATGCACGGTTTCAATCACCAGGTGCACGGCTCTATTTCCTCCTCCAGCACTTGTCAAACAGTCCATAAAGCACCCAGGACGGCCCTGAGTGAAAGAGGGCCGTAGTAGGGTGCTCCTATAGCGGGCATTAAAATCAGAATGACCGTTAAATGCATTTATGACCATATTTGTGTTTTTGGGTTACCGCTTGTATAGCAATCAGTATCCATCGTGAAATTTCAAAGTGTCCATAATGCACTCAGGTCGCCCCCGACAGAGAGAGGGCCGTAGTAGGGTGTTTCCATAGCGGGCATTAATATCAGAATGACCCTTAAATGCATTTAGGACCATATTTGAATTTTTGGGTTACCAGATGCACGTTTTCAATCACCAGGTGCACGGTTTCAATCACCAGGTGCACGGCTCTATTTCCTCCTCCAGCACTTGTCAAACAGTCCATAAAGCACCCAGGACGGCCCTGAGTGAAAGAGGGCCGTAGTAGGGTGCTCCTATAGCGGGCATTAAAATCAGAATGACCGTTAAATGCATTTATGACCATATTTGTGTTTTTGGGTTACCAGATGCACGGTTTCAATCACCAGGTGCACGGCTCTATTTCCTCCTCCAGCACTTGTCAAACAGTCCATAAAGCACCCAGGACGGCCCTGAGTGAAAGAGGGCCGTAGTAGGGTGCTCCTATAGCGGGCATTAAAATCAGAATGACCGTTAAATGCATTTATGACCATATTTGTGTTTTTGGGTTACCGCTTGTATAGCAATCAGTATCCATCGTGAAATTTCAAAGTGTCCATAATGCACTCAGGTCGCCCCCGACAGAGAGAGGGCCGTAGTAGGGTGTTTCCATAGCGGGCATTAATATCAGAATGACCCTTAAATGCATTTAGGACCATATTTGAATTTTTGGGTTACCAGATGCACGTTTTCAATCACCAGGTGCACGGTTTCAATCACCAGGTGCACGGCTCTATTTCCTCCTCCAGCACTTGTCAAACAGTCCATAAAGCACCCAGGACGGCCCTGAGTGAAAGAGGGCCGTAGTAGGGTGCTCCTATAGCGGGCATTAAAATCAGAATGACCGTTAAATGCATTTATGACCATATTTGTGTTTTTGGGTTACCAGATGCACGGTTTCAATCACCAGGTGCACGGCTCTATTTCCTCCTCCAGCACTTGTCAAACAGTCCATAAAGCACCCAGGACGGCCCTGAGTGAAAGAGGGCCGTAGTAGGGTGCTCCTATAGCGGGCATTAAAATCAGAATGACCGTTAAATGCATTTATGACCATATTTGTGTTTTTGGGTTACCAGATGCACGGTTTCAATCACCAGGTGCACGGCTCTATTTCCTCCTCCAGCACTTGTCAAACAGTCCATAAAGCACCCAGGACGGCCCTGAGTGAAAGAGGGCCGTAGTAGGGTGCTCCTATAGCGGGCATTAAAATCAGAATGACCGTTAAATGCATTTATGACCATATTTGTGTTTTTGGGTTACCGCTTGTATAGCAATCAGTATCCATCGTGAAATTTCAAAGTGTCCATAATGCACTCAGGTCGCCCCCGACAGAGAGAGGGCCGTAGTAGGGTGTTTCCATAGCGGGCATTAATATCAGAATGACCCTTAAATGCATTTAGGACCATATTTGAATTTTTGGGTTACCAGATGCACGTTTTCAATCACCAGGTGCACGGTTTCAATCACCAGGTGCACGGCTCTATTTCCTCCTCCAGCACTTGTCAAACAGTCCATAAAGCACCCAGGACGGCCCTGAGTGAAAGAGGGCCGTAGTAGGGTGCTCCTATAGCGGGCATTAAAATCAGAATGACCGTTAAATGCATTTATGACCATATTTGTGTTTTTGGGTTACCAGATGCACGGTTTCAATCACCAGGTGCACGGCTCTATTTCCTCCTCCAGCACTTGTCAAACAGTCCATAAAGCACCCAGGACGGCCCTGAGTGAAAGAGGGCCGTAGTAGGGTGCTCCTATAGCGGGCATTAAAATCAGAATGACCGTTAAATGCATTTATGACCATATTTGTGTTTTTGGGTTACCGCTTGTATAGCAATCAGTATCCATCGTGAAATTTCAAAGTGTCCATAATGCACTCAGGTCGCCCCCGACAGAGAGAGGGCCGTAGTAGGGTGTTTCCATAGCGGGCATTAATATCAGAATGACCCTTAAATGCATTTAGGACCATATTTGAATTTTTGGGTTACCAGATGCACGTTTTCAATCACCAGGTGCACGGTTTCAATCACCAGGTGCACGGCTCTATTTCCTCCTCCAGCACTTGTCAAACAGTCCATAAAGCACCCAGGACGGCCCTGAGTGAAAGAGGGCCGTAGTAGGGTGCTCCTATAGCGGGCATTAAAATCAGAATGACCGTTAAATGCATTTATGACCATATTTGTGTTTTTGGGTTACCAGATGCACGGTTTCAATCACCAGGTGCACGGCTCTATTTCCTCCTCCAGCACTTGTCAAACAGTCCATAAAGCACCCAGGACGGCCCTGAGTGAAAGAGGGCCGTAGTAGGGTGCTCCTATAGCGGGCATTAAAATCAGAATGACCGTTAAATGCATTTATGACCATATTTGTGTTTTTGGGTTACCAGATGCACGGTTTCAATCACCAGGTGCACGGCTCTATTTCCTCCTCCAGCACTTGTCAAACAGTCCATAAAGCACCCAGGACGGCCCTGAGTGAAAGAGGGCCGTAGTAGGGTGCTCCTATAGCGGGCATTAAAATCAGAATGACCGTTAAATGCATTTATGACCATATTTGTGTTTTTGGGTTACCGCTTGTATAGCAATCAGTATCCATCGTGAAATTTCAAAGTGTCCATAATGCACTCAGGTCGCCCCCGACAGAGAGAGGGCCGTAGTAGGGTGTTTCCATAGCGGGCATTAATATCAGAATGACCCTTAAATGCATTTAGGACCATATTTGAATTTTTGGGTTACCAGATGCACGTTTTCAATCACCAGGTGCACGGTTTCAATCACCAGGTGCACGGCTCTATTTCCTCCTCCAGCACTTGTCAAACAGTCCATAAAGCACCCAGGACGGCCCTGAGTGAAAGAGGGCCGTAGTAGGGTGCTCCTATAGCGGGCATTAAAATCAGAATGACCGTTAAATGCATTTATGACCATATTTGTGTTTTTGGGTTACCAGATGCACGGTTTCAATCACCAGGTGCACGGCTCTATTTCCTCCTCCAGCACTTGTCAAACAGTCCATAAAGCACCCAGGACGGCCCTGAGTGAAAGAGGGCCGTAGTAGGGTGCTCCTATAGCGGGCATTAAAATCAGAATGACCGTTAAATGCATTTATGACCATATTTGTGTTTTTGGGTTACCAGATGCACGGTTTCAATCACCAGGTGCACGGCTCTATTTCCTCCTCCAGCACTTGTCAAACAGTCCATAAAGCACCCAGGACGGCCCTGAGTGAAAGAGGGCCGTAGTAGGGTGCTCCTATAGCGGGCATTAAAATCAGAATGACCGTTAAATGCATTTATGACCATATTTGTGTTTTTGGGTTACCGCTTGTATAGCAATCAGTATCCATCGTGAAATTTCAAAGTGTCCATAATGCACTCAGGTCGCCCCCGACAGAGAGAGGGCCGTAGTAGGGTGTTTCCATAGCGGGCATTAATATCAGAATGACCCTTAAATGCATTTAGGACCATATTTGAATTTTTGGGTTACCAGATGCACGTTTTCAATCACCAGGTGCACGGTTTCAATCACCAGGTGCACGGCTCTATTTCCTCCTCCAGCACTTGTCAAACAGTCCATAAAGCACCCAGGACGGCCCTGAGTGAAAGAGGGCCGTAGTAGGGTGCTCCTATAGCGGGCATTAAAATCAGAATGACCGTTAAATGCATTTATGACCATATTTGTGTTTTTGGGTTACCAGATGCACGGTTTCAATCACCAGGTGCACGGCTCTATTTCCTCCTCCAGCACTTGTCAAACAGTCCATAAAGCACCCAGGACGGCCCTGAGTGAAAGAGGGCCGTAGTAGGGTGCTCCTATAGCGGGCATTAAAATCAGAATGACCGTTAAATGCATTTATGACCATATTTGTGTTTTTGGGTTACCGCTTGTATAGCAATCAGTATCCATCGTGAAATTTCAAAGTGTCCATAATGCACTCAGGTCGCCCCCGACAGAGAGAGGGCCGTAGTAGGGTGTTTCCATAGCGGGCATTAATATCAGAATGACCCTTAAATGCATTTAGGACCATATTTGAATTTTTGGGTTACCAGATGCACGTTTTCAATCACCAGGTGCACGGTTTCAATCACCAGGTGCACGGCTCTATTTCCTCCTCCAGCACTTGTCAAACAGTCCATAAAGCACCCAGGACGGCCCTGAGTGAAAGAGGGCCGTAGTAGGGTGCTCCTATAGCGGGCATTAAAATCAGAATGACCGTTAAATGCATTTATGACCATATTTGTGTTTTTGGGTTACCAGATGCACGGTTTCAATCACCAGGTGCACGGCTCTATTTCCTCCTCCAGCACTTGTCAAACAGTC
Source organism: Oncorhynchus kisutch (assembly GCF_002021735.2). Lineage (NCBI taxonomy): Eukaryota > Metazoa > Chordata > Actinopteri > Salmoniformes > Salmonidae > Oncorhynchus > Oncorhynchus kisutch. The sequence goes on from NW_022262397.1 coordinate 157,822, forward strand.
CATAAAGCACCCAGGACGGCCCTGAGTGAAAGAGGGCCGTAGTAGGGTGCTCCTATAGCGGGCATTAAAATCAGAATGACCGTTAAATGCATTTATGACCATATTTGTGTTTTTGGGTTACCGCTTGTATAGCAATCAGTATCCATCGTGAAATTTCAAAGTGTCCATAATGCACTCAGGTCGCCCCCGACAGAGAGAGGGCCGTAGTAGGGTGTTTCCATAGCGGGCATTAATATCAGAATGACCCTTAAATGCATTTAGGACCATATTTGAATTTTTGGGTTACCAGATGCACGTTTTCAATCACCAGGTGCACGGTTTCAATCACCAGGTGCACGGCTCTATTTCCTCCTCCAGCACTTGTCAAACAGTCCATAAAGCACCCAGGACGGCCCTGAGTGAAAGAGGGCCGTAGTAGGGTGCTCCTATAGCGGGCATTAAAATCAGAATGACCGTTAAATGCATTTATGACCATATTTGTGTTTTTGGGTTACCGCTTGTATAGCAATCAGTATCCATCGTGAAATTTCAAAGTGTCCATAAAGCACCCAGGACGGCCCTGAGTGAGAGAGGGCCGTAGTAGGGTGCTCCATAGCGGGCATTAAAATCAGAATGACCGTTAAATGCATTTATGACCATATTTGTGTTTTTGGGTTACCAGATGCACGTTTTCAATCACCAGGTGCACGGTTTCAATCACCAGGTGCACGGCTCTATTTCCTCCTCCAGCACTTGTCAAACAGTCCATAAAGCACCCAGGACGGCCCTGAGTGAAAGAGGGCCGTAGTAGGGTGCTCCTATAGCGGGCATTAAAATCAGAATGACCGTTAAATGCATTTATGACCATATTTGTGTTTTTGGGTTACCGCTTGTATAGCAATCAGTATCCATCGTGAAATTTCAAAGTGTCCATAATGCACTCAGGTCGCCCCCGACAGAGAGAGGGCCGTAGTAGGGTGTTTCCATAGCGGGCATTAATATCAGAATGACCCTTAAATGCATTTAGGACCATATTTGAATTTTTGGGTTACCAGATGCACGTTTTCAATCACCAGGTGCACGGTTTCAATCACCAGGTGCACGGCTCTATTTCCTCCTCCAGCACTTGTCAAACAGTCCATAAAGCACCCAGGACGGCCCTGAGTGAAAGAGGGCCGTAGTAGGGTGCTCCTATAGCGGGCATTAAAATCAGAATGACCGTTAAATGCATTTATGACCATATTTGTGTTTTTGGGTTACCAGATGCACGGTTTCAATCACCAGGTGCACGGCTCTATTTCCTCCTCCAGCACTTGTCAAACAGTCCATAAAGCACCCAGGACGGCCCTGAGTGAAAGAGGGCCGTAGTAGGGTGCTCCTATAGCGGGCATTAAAATCAGAATGACCGTTAAATGCATTTATGACCATATTTGTGTTTTTGGGTTACCAGATGCACGGTTTCAATCACCAGGTGCACGGCTCTATTTCCTCCTCCAGCACTTGTCAAACAGTCCATAAAGCACCCAGGACGGCCCTGAGTGAAAGAGGGCCGTAGTAGGGTGCTCCTATAGCGGGCATTAAAATCAGAATGACCGTTAAATGCATTTATGACCATATTTGTGTTTTTGGGTTACCGCTTGTATAGCAATCAGTATCCATCGTGAAATTTCAAAGTGTCCATAATGCACTCAGGTCGCCCCCGACAGAGAGAGGGCCGTAGTAGGGTGTTTCCATAGCGGGCATTAATATCAGAATGACCCTTAAATGCATTTAGGACCATATTTGAATTTTTGGGTTACCAGATGCACGTTTTCAATCACCAGGTGCACGGTTTCAATCACCAGGTGCACGGCTCTATTTCCTCCTCCAGCACTTGTCAAACAGTCCATAAAGCACCCAGGACGGCCCTGAGTGAAAGAGGGCCGTAGTAGGGTGCTCCTATAGCGGGCATTAAAATCAGAATGACCGTTAAATGCATTTATGACCATATTTGTGTTTTTGGGTTACCAGATGCACGGTTTCAATCACCAGGTGCACGGCTCTATTTCCTCCTCCAGCACTTGTCAAACAGTCCATAAAGCACCCAGGACGGCCCTGAGTGAAAGAGGGCCGTAGTAGGGTGCTCCTATAGCGGGCATTAAAATCAGAATGACCGTTAAATGCATTTATGACCATATTTGTGTTTTTGGGTTACCGCTTGTATAGCAATCAGTATCCATCGTGAAATTTCAAAGTGTCCATAATGCACTCAGGTCGCCCCCGACAGAGAGAGGGCCGTAGTAGGGTGTTTCCATAGCGGGCATTAATATCAGAATGACCCTTAAATGCATTTAGGACCATATTTGAATTTTTGGGTTACCAGATGCACGTTTTCAATCACCAGGTGCACGGTTTCAATCACCAGGTGCACGGCTCTATTTCCTCCTCCAGCACTTGTCAAACAGTCCATAAAGCACCCAGGACGGCCCTGAGTGAAAGAGGGCCGTAGTAGGGTGCTCCTATAGCGGGCATTAAAATCAGAATGACCGTTAAATGCATTTATGACCATATTTGTGTTTTTGGGTTACCAGATGCACGGTTTCAATCACCAGGTGCACGGCTCTATTTCCTCCTCCAGCACTTGTCAAACAGTCCATAAAGCACCCAGGACGGCCCTGAGTGAAAGAGGGCCGTAGTAGGGTGCTCCTATAGCGGGCATTAAAATCAGAATGACCGTTAAATGCATTTATGACCATATTTGTGTTTTTGGGTTACCAGATGCACGGTTTCAATCACCAGGTGCACGGCTCTATTTCCTCCTCCAGCACTTGTCAAACAGTCCATAAAGCACCCAGGACGGCCCTGAGTGAAAGAGGGCCGTAGTAGGGTGCTCCTATAGCGGGCATTAAAATCAGAATGACCGTTAAATGCATTTATGACCATATTTGTGTTTTTGGGTTACCGCTTGTATAGCAATCAGTATCCATCGTGAAATTTCAAAGTGTCCATAATGCACTCAGGTCGCCCCCGACAGAGAGAGGGCCGTAGTAGGGTGTTTCCATAGCGGGCATTAATATCAGAATGACCCTTAAATGCATTTAGGACCATATTTGAATTTTGGGTTACCAGATGCACGTTTTCAATCACCAGGTGCACGGTTTCAATCACCAGGTGCACGGCTCTATTTCCTCCTCCAGCACTTGTCAAACAGTCCATAAAGCACCCAGGACGGCCCTGAGTGAAAGAGGGCCGTAGTAGGGTGCTCCTATAGCGGGCATTAAAATCAGAATGACCGTTAAATGCATTTATGACCATATTTGTGTTTTTGGGTTACCAGATGCACGGTTTCAATCACCAGGTGCACGGCTCTATTTCCTCCTCCAGCACTTGTCAAACAGTCCATAAAGCACCCAGGACGGCCCTGAGTGAAAGAGGGCCGTAGTAGGGTGCTCCTATAGCGGGCATTAAAATCAGAATGACCGTTAAATGCATTTATGACCATATTTGTGTTTTTGGGTTACCAGATGCACGGTTTCAATCACCAGGTGCACGGCTCTATTTCCTCCTCCAGCACTTGTCAAACAGTCCATAAAGCACCCAGGACGGCCCTGAGTGAAAGAGGGCCGTAGTAGGGTGCTCCTATAGCGGGCATTAAAATCAGAATGACCGTTAAATGCATTTATGACCATATTTGTGTTTTGGGTTACCGCTTGTATAGCAATCAGTATCCATCGTGAAATTTCAAAGTGTCCATAATGCACTCAGGTCGCCCCCGACAGAGAGAGGGCCGTAGTAGGGTGTTTCCATAGCGGGCATTAATATCAGAATGACCCTTAAATGCATTTAGGACCATATTTGAATTTTTGGGTTACCAGATGCACGTTTTCAATCACCAGGTGCACGGTTTCAATCACCAGGTGCACGGCTCTATTTCCTCCTCCAGCACTTGTCAAACAGTCCATAAAGCACCCAGGACGGCCCTGAGTGAAAGAGGGCCGTAGTAGGGTGCTCCTATAGCGGGCATTAAAATCAGAATGACCGTTAAATGCATTTATGACCATATTTGTGTTTTTGGGTTACCAGATGCACGGTTTCAATCACCAGGTGCACGGCTCTATTTCCTCCTCCAGCACTTGTCAAACAGTCCATAAAGCACCCAGGACGGCCCTGAGTGAAAGAGGGCCGTAGTAGGGTGCTCCTATAGCGGGCATTAAAATCAGAATGACCGTTAAATGCATTTATGACCATATTTGTGTTTTTGGGTTACCGCTTGTATAGCAATCAGTATCCATCGTGAAATTTCAAAGTGTCCATAATGCACTCAGGTCGCCCCCGACAGAGAGAGGGCCGTAGTAGGGTGTTTCCATAGCGGGCATTAATATCAGAATGACCCTTAAATGCATTTAGGACCATATTTGAATTTTGGGTTACCAGATGCACGTTTTCAATCACCAGGTGCACGGTTTCAATCACCAGGTGCACGGCTCTATTTCCTCCTCCAGCACTTGTCAAACAGTCCATAAAGCACCCAGGACGGCCCTGAGTGAAAGAGGGCCGTAGTAGGGTGCTCCTATAGCGGGCATTAAAATCAGAATGACCGTTAAATGCATTTATGACCATATTTGTGTTTTTGGGTTACCAGATGCACGGTTTCAATCACCAGGTGCACGGCTCTATTTCCTCCTCCAGCACTTGTCAAACAGTCCATAAAGCACCCAGGACGGCCCTGAGTGAAAGAGGGCCGTAGTAGGGTGCTCCTATAGCGGGCATTAAAATCAGAATGACCGTTAAATGCATTTATGACCATATTTGTGTTTTTGGGTTACCAGATGCACGGTTTCAATCACCAGGTGCACGGCTCTATTTCCTCCTCCAGCACTTGTCAAACAGTCCATAAAGCACCCAGGACGGCCCTGAGTGAAAGAGGGCCGTAGTAGGGTGCTCCTATAGCGGGCATTAAAATCAGAATGACCGTTAAATGCATTTATGACCATATTTGTGTTTTTGGGTTACCGCTTGTATAGCAATCAGTATCCATCGTGAAATTTCAAAGTGTCCATAATGCACTCAGGTCGCCCCCGACAGAGAGAGGGCCGTAGTAGGGTGTTTCCATAGCGGGCATTAATATCAGAATGACCCTTAAATGCATTTAGGACCATATTTGAATTTTTGGGTTACCAGATGCACGTTTTCAATCACCAGGTGCACGGTTTCAATCACCAGGTGCACGGCTCTATTTCCTCCTCCAGCACTTGTCAAACAGTCCATAAAGCACCCAGGACGGCCCTGAGTGAAAGAGGGCCGTAGTAGGGTGCTCCTATAGCGGGCATTAAAATCAGAATGACCGTTAAATGCATTTATGACCATATTTGTGTTTTTGGGTTACCAGATGCACGGTTTCAATCACCAGGTGCACGGCTCTATTTCCTCCTCCAGCACTTGTCAAACAGTCCATAAAGCACCCAGGACGGCCCTGAGTGAAAGAGGGCCGTAGTAGGGTGCTCCTATAGCGGGCATTAAAATCAGAATGACCGTTAAATGCATTTATGACCATATTTGTGTTTTTGGGTTACCAGATGCACGGTTTCAATCACCAGGTGCACGGCTCTATTTCCTCCTCCAGCACTTGTCAAACAGTCCATAAAGCACCCAGGACGGCCCTGAGTGAAAGAGGGCCGTAGTAGGGTGCTCCTATAGCGGGCATTAAATCAGAATGACCGTTAAATGCATTTATGACCATATTTGTGTTTTTGGGTTACCGCTTGTATAGCAATCAGTATCCATCGTGAAATTTCAAAGTGTCCATAATGCACTCAGGTCGCCCCGACAGAGAGAGGGCCGTAGTAGGGTGTTTCCATAGCGGGCATTAATATCAGAATGACCCTTAAATGCATTTAGGACCATATTTGAATTTTTGGGTTACCAGATGCACGTTTTCAATCACCAGGTGCACGGTTTCAATCACCAGGTGCACGGCTCTATTTCCTCCTCCAGCACTTGTCAAACAGTCCATAAAGCACCCAGGACGGCCCTGAGTGAAAGAGGGCCGTAGTAGGGTGCTCCTATAGCGGGCATTAAAATCAGAATGACCGTTAAATGCATTTATGACCATATTTGTGTTTTTGGGTTACCAGATGCACGGTTTCAATCACCAGGTGCACGGCTCTATTTCCTCCTCCAGCACTTGTCAAACAGTCCATAAAGCACCCAGGACGGCCCTGAGTGAAAGAGGGCCGTAGTAGGGTGCTCCTATAGCGGGCATTAAAATCAGAATGACCGTTAAATGCATTTATGACCATATTTGTGTTTTTGGGTTACCGCTTGTATAGCAATCAGTATCCATCGTGAAATTTCAAAGTGTCCATAATGCACTCAGGTCGCCCCCGACAGAGAGAGGGCCGTAGTAGGGTGTTTCCATAGCGGGCATTAATATCAGAATGACCCTTAAATGCATTTAGGACCATATTTGAATTTTTGGGTTACCAGATGCACGTTTTCAATCACCAGGTGCACGGTTTCAATCACCAGGTGCACGGCTCTATTTCCTCCTCCAGCACTTGTCAAACAGTCCATAAAGCACCCAGGACGGCCCTGAGTGAAAGAGGGCCGTAGTAGGGTGCTCCTATAGCGGGCATTAAAATCAGAATGACCGTTAAATGCATTTATGACCATATTTGTGTTTTTGGGTTACCAGATGCACGGTTTCAATCACCAGGTGCACGGCTCTATTTCCTCCTCCAGCACTTGTCAAACAGTCCATAAAGCACCCAGGACGGCCCTGAGTGAAAGAGGGCCGTAGTAGGGTGCTCCTATAGCGGGCATTAAAATCAGAATGACCGTTAAATGCATTTATGACCATATTTGTGTTTTGGGTTACCAGATGCACGGTTTCAATCACCAGGTGCACGGCTCTATTTCCTCCTCCAGCACTTGTCAAACAGTCCATAAAGCACCCAGGACGGCCCTGAGTGAAAGAGGGCCGTAGTAGGGTGCTCCTATAGCGGGCATTAAAATCAGAATGACCGTTAAATGCATTTATGACCATATTTGTGTTTTTGGGTTACCGCTTGTATAGCAATCAGTATCCATCGTGAAATTTCAAAGTGTCCATAATGCACTCAGGTCGCCCCCGACAGAGAGAGGGCCGTAGTAGGGTGTTTCCATAGCGGGCATTAATATCAGAATGACCCTTAAATGCATTTAGGACCATATTTGAATTTTTGGGTTACCAGATGCACGTTTTCAATCACCAGGTGCACGGTTTCAATCACCAGGTGCACGGCTCTATTTCCTCCTCCAGCACTTGTCAAACAGTCCATAAAGCACCCAGGACGGCCCTGAGTGAAAGAGGGCCGTAGTAGGGTGCTCCTATAGCGGGCATTAAAATCAGAATGACCGTTAAATGCATTTATGACCATATTTGTGTTTTTGGGTTACCAGATGCACGGTTTCAATCACCAGGTGCACGGCTCTATTTCCTCCTCCAGCACTTGTCAAACAGTCCATAAAGCACCCAGGACGGCCCTGAGTGAAAGAGGGCCGTAGTAGGGTGCTCCTATAGCGGGCATTAAAATCAGAATGACCGTTAAATGCATTTATGACCATATTTGTGTTTTTGGGTTACCGCTTGTATAGCAATCAGTATCCATCGTGAAATTTCAAAGTGTCCATAATGCACTCAGGTCGCCCCCGACAGAGAGAGGGCCGTAGTAGGGTGTTTCCATAGCGGGCATTAATATCAGAATGACCCTTAAATGCATTTAGGACCATATTTGAATTTTTGGGTTACCAGATGCACGTTTTCAATCACCAGGTGCACGGTTTCAATCACCAGGTGCACGGCTCTATTTCCTCCTCCAGCACTTGTCAAACAGTCCATAAAGCACCCAGGACGGCCCTGAGTGAAAGAGGGCCGTAGTAGGGTGCTCCTATAGCGGGCATTAAAATCAGAATGACCGTTAAATGCATTTATGACCATATTTGTGTTTTTGGGTTACCAGATGCACGGTTTCAATCACCAGGTGCACGGCTCTATTTCCTCCTCCAGCACTTGTCAAACAGTCCATAAAGCACCCAGGACGGCCCTGAGTGAAAGAGGGCCGTAGTAGGGTGCTCCTATAGCGGGCATTAAAATCAGAATGACCGTTAAATGCATTTATGACCATATTTGTGTTTTGGGTTACCAGATGCACGGTTTCAATCACCAGGTGCACGGCTCTATTTCCTCCTCCAGCACTTGTCAAACAGTCCATAAAGCACCCAGGACGGCCCTGAGTGAAAGAGGGCCGTAGTAGGGTGCTCCTATAGCGGGCATTAAAATCAGAATGACCGTTAAATGCATTTATGACCATATTTGTGTTTTTGGGTTACCGCTTGTATAGCAATCAGTATCCATCGTGAAATTTCAAAGTGTCCATAATGCACTCAGGTCGCCCCGACAGAGAGAGGGCCGTAGTAGGGTGTTTCCATAGCGGGCATTAATATCAGAATGACCCTTAAATGCATTTAGGACCATATTTGAATTTTTGGGTTACCAGATGCACGTTTTCAATCACCAGGTGCACGGTTTCAATCACCAGGTGCACGGCTCTATTTCCTCCTCCAGCACTTGTCAAACAGTCCATAAAGCACCCAGGACGGCCCTGAGTGAAAGAGGGCCGTAGTAGGGTGCTCCTATAGCGGGCATTAAAATCAGAATGACCGTTAAATGCATTTATGACCATATTTGTGTTTTTGGGTTACCAGATGCACGGTTTCAATCACCAGGTGCACGGCTCTATTTCCTCCTCCAGCACTTGTCAAACAGTCCATAAAGCACCCAGGACGGCCCTGAGTGAAAGAGGGCCGTAGTAGGGTGCTCCTATAGCGGGCATTAAAATCAGAATGACCGTTAAATGCATTTATGACCATATTTGTGTTTTTGGGTTACCAGATGCACGGTTTCAATCACCAGGTGCACGGCTCTATTTCCTCCTCCAGCACTTGTCAAACAGTCCATAAAGCACCCAGGACGGCCCTGAGTGAAAGAGGGCCGTAGTAGGGTGCTCCTATAGCGGGCATTAAAATCAGAATGACCGTTAAATGCATTTATGACCATATTTGTGTTTTTGGGTTACCGCTTGTATAGCAATCAGTATCCATCGTGAAATTTCAAAGTGTCCATAATGCACTCAGGTCGCCCCCGACAGAGAGAGGGCCGTAGTAGGGTGTTTCCATAGCGGGCATTAATATCAGAATGACCCTTAAATGCATTTAGGACCATATTTGAATTTTGGGTTACCAGATGCACGTTTTCAATCACCAGGTGCACGGTTTCAATCACCAGGTGCACGGCTCTATTTCCTCCTCCAGCACTTGTCAAACAGTCCATAAAGCACCCAGGACGGCCCTGAGTGAAAGAGGGCCGTAGTAGGGTGCTCCTATAGCGGGCATTAAAATCAGAATGACCGTTAAATGCATTTATGACCATATTTGTGTTTTTGGGTTACCAGATGCACGGTTTCAATCACCAGGTGCACGGCTCTATTTCCTCCTCCAGCACTTGTCAAACAGTCCATAAAGCACCCAGGACGGCCCTGAGTGAAAGAGGGCCGTAGTAGGGTGCTCCTATAGCGGGCATTAAAATCAGAATGACCGTTAAATGCATTTATGACCATATTTGTGTTTTTGGGTTACCGCTTGTATAGCAATCAGTATCCATCGTGAAATTTCAAAGTGTCCATAATGCACTCAGGTCGCCCCCGACAGAGAGAGGGCCGTAGTAGGGTGTTTCCATAGCGGGCATTAATATCAGAATGACCCTTAAATGCATTTAGGACCATATTTGAATTTTTGGGTTACCAGATGCACGTTTTCAATCACCAGGTGCACGGTTTCAATCACCAGGTGCACGGCTCTATTTCCTCCTCCAGCACTTGTCAAACAGTCCATAAAGCACCCAGGACGGCCCTGAGTGAAAGAGGGCCGTAGTAGGGTGCTCCTATAGCGGGCATTAAAATCAGAATGACCGTTAAATGCATTTATGACCATATTTGTGTTTTGGGTTACCAGATGCACGGTTTCAATCACCAGGTGCACGGCTCTATTTCCTCCTCCAGCACTTGTCAAACAGTCCATAAAGCACCCAGGACGGCCCTGAGTGAAAGAGGGCCGTAGTAGGGTGCTCCTATAGCGGGCATTAAAATCAGAATGACCGTTAAATGCATTTATGACCATATTTGTGTTTTTGGGTTACCAGATGCACGGTTTCAATCACCAGGTGCACGGCTCTATTTCCTCCTCCAGCACTTGTCAAACAGTCCATAAAGCACCCAGGACGGCCCTGAGTGAAAGAGGGCCGTAGTAGGGTGCTCCTATAGCGGGCATTAAAATCAGAATGACCGTTAAATGCATTTATGACCATATTTGTGTTTTTGGGTTACCGCTTGTATAGCAATCAGTATCCATCGTGAAATTTCAAAGTGTCCATAATGCACTCAGGTCGCCCCCGACAGAGAGAGGGCCGTAGTAGGGTGTTTCCATAGCGGGCATTAATATCAGAATGACCCTTAAATGCATTTAGGACCATATTTGAATTTTTGGGTTACCAGATGCACGTTTTCAATCACCAGGTGCACGGTTTCAATCACCAGGTGCACGGCTCTATTTCCTCCTCCAGCACTTGTCAAACAGTCCATAAAGCACCCAGGACGGCCCTGAGTGAAAGAGGGCCGTAGTAGGGTGCTCCTATAGCGGGCATTAAAATCAGAATGACCGTTAAATGCATTTATGACCATATTTGTGTTTTTGGGTTACCAGATGCACGGTTTCAATCACCAGGTGCACGGCTCTATTTCCTCCTCCAGCACTTGTCAAACAGTCCATAAAGCACCCAGGACGGCCCTGAGTGAAAGAGGGCCGTAGTAGGGTGCTCCTATAGCGGGCATTAAAATCAGAATGACCGTTAAATGCATTTATGACCATATTTGTGTTTTTGGGTTACCGCTTGTATAGCAATCAGTATCCATCGTGAAATTTCAAAGTGTCCATAATGCACTCAGGTCGCCCCCGACAGAGAGAGGGCCGTAGTAGGGTGTTTCCATAGCGGGCATTAATATCAGAATGACCCTTAAATGCATTTAGGACCATATTTGAATTTTTGGGTTACCAGATGCACGTTTTCAATCACCAGGTGCACGGTTTCAATCACCAGGTGCACGGCTCTATTTCCTCCTCCAGCACTTGTCAAACAGTCCATAAAGCACCCAGGACGGCCCTGAGTGAAAGAGGGCCGTAGTAGGGTGCTCCTATAGCGGGCATTAAAATCAGAATGACCGTTAAATGCATTTATGACCATATTTGTGTTTTTGGGTTACCAGATGCACGGTTTCAATCACCAGGTGCACGGCTCTATTTCCTCCTCCAGCACTTGTCAAACAGTCCATAAAGCACCCAGGACGGCCCTGAGTGAAAGAGGGCCGTAGTAGGGTGCTCCTATAGCGGGCATTAAAATCAGAATGACCGTTAAATGCATTTATGACCATATTTGTGTTTTTGGGTTACCGCTTGTATAGCAATCAGTATCCATCGTGAAATTTCAAAGTGTCCATAATGCACTCAGGTCGCCCCCGACAGAGAGAGGGCCGTAGTAGGGTGTTTCCATAGCGGGCATTAATATCAGAATGACCCTTAAATGCATTTAGGACCATATTTGAATTTTTGGGTTACCAGATGCACGTTTTCAATCACCAGGTGCACGGTTTCAATCACCAGGTGCACGGCTCTATTTCCTCCTCCAGCACTTGTCAAACAGTCCATAAAGCACCCAGGACGGCCCTGAGTGAAAGAGGGCCGTAGTAGGGTGCTCCTATAGCGGGCATTAAAATCAGAATGACCGTTAAATGCATTTATGACCATATTTGTGTTTTTGGGTTACCAGATGCACGGTTTCAATCACCAGGTGCACGGCTCTATTTCCTCCTCCAGCACTTGTCAAACAGTCCATAAAGCACCCAGGACGGCCCTGAGTGAAAGAGGGCCGTAGTAGGGTGCTCCTATAGCGGGCATTAAAATCAGAATGACCGTTAAATGCATTTATGACCATATTTGTGTTTTTGGGTTACCAGATGCACGGTTTCAATCACCAGGTGCACGGCTCTATTTCCTCCTCCAGCACTTGTCAAACAGTCCATAAAGCACCCAGGACGGCCCTGAGTGAAAGAGGGCCGTAGTAGGGTGCTCCTATAGCGGGCATTAAAATCAGAATGACCGTTAAATGCATTTATGACCATATTTGTGTTTTTGGGTTACCAGATGCACGGTTTCAATCACCAGGTGCACGGCTCTATTTCCTCCTCCAGCACTTGTCAAACAGTCCATAAAGCACCCAGGACGGCCCTGAGTGAAAGAGGGCCGTAGTAGGGTGCTCCTATAGCGGGCATTAAAATCAGAATGACCGTTAAATGCATTTATGACCATATTTGTGTTTTTGGGTTACCGCTTGTATAGCAATCAGTATCCATCGTGAAATTTCAAAGTGTCCATAATGCACTCAGGTCGCCCCCGACAGAGAGAGGGCCGTAGTAGGGTGTTTCCATAGCGGGCATTAATATCAGAATGACCCTTAAATGCATTTAGGACCATATTTGAATTTTTGGGTTACCAGATGCACGTTTTCAATCACCAGGTGCACGGTTTCAATCACCAGGTGCACGGCTCTATTTCCTCCTCCAGCACTTGTCAAACAGTCCATAAAGCACCCAGGACGGCCCTGAGTGAAAGAGGGCCGTAGTAGGGTGCTCCTATAGCGGGCATTAAAATCAGAATGACCGTTAAATGCATTTATGACCATATTTGTGTTTTTGGGTTACCAGATGCACGGTTTCAATCACCAGGTGCACGGCTCTATTTCCTCCTCCAGCACTTGTCAAACAGTCCATAAAGCACCCAGGACGGCCCTGAGTGAAAGAGGGCCGTAGTAGGGTGCTCCTATAGCGGGCATTAAAATCAGAATGACCGTTAAATGCATTTATGACCATATTTGTGTTTTTGGGTTACCGCTTGTATAGCAATCAGTATCCATCGTGAAATTTCAAAGTGTCCATAATGCACTCAGGTCGCCCCCGACAGAGAGAGGGCCGTAGTAGGGTGTTTCCATAGCGGGCATTAATATCAGAATGACCCTTAAATGCATTTAGGACCATATTTGAATTTTTGGGTTACCAGATGCACGTTTTCAATCACCAGGTGCACGGTTTCAATCACCAGGTGCACGGCTCTATTTCCTCCTCCAGCACTTGTCAAACAGTCCATAAAGCACCCAGGACGGCCCTGAGTGAAAGAGGGCCGTAGTAGGGTGCTCCTATAGCGGGCATTAAAATCAGAATGACCGTTAAATGCATTTATGACCATATTTGTGTTTTTGGGTTACCAGATGCACGGTTTCAATCACCAGGTGCACGGCTCTATTTCCTCCTCCAGCACTTGTCAAACAGTCCATAAAGCACCCAGGACGGCCCTGAGTGAAAGAGGGCCGTAGTAGGGTGCTCCTATAGCGGGCATTAAAATCAGAATGACCGTTAAATGCATTTATGACCATATTTGTGTTTTTGGGTTACCGCTTGTATAGCAATCAGTATCCATCGTGAAATTTCAAAGTGTCCATAATGCACTCAGGTCGCCCCCGACAGAGAGAGGGCCGTAGTAGGGTGTTTCCATAGCGGGCATTAATATCAGAATGACCCTTAAATGCATTTAGGACCATATTTGAATTTTTGGGTTACCAGATGCACGTTTTCAATCACCAGGTGCACGGTTTCAATCACCAGGTGCACGGCTCTATTTCCTCCTCCAGCACTTGTCAAACAGTCCATAAAGCACCCAGGACGGCCCTGAGTGAAAGAGGGCCGTAGTAGGGTGCTCCTATAGCGGGCATTAAAATCAGAATGACCGTTAAATGCATTTATGACCATATTTGTGTTTTTGGGTTACCAGATGCACGGTTTCAATCACCAGGTGCACGGCTCTATTTCCTCCTCCAGCACTTGTCAAACAGTCCATAAAGCACCCAGGACGGCCCTGAGTGAAAGAGGGCCGTAGTAGGGTGCTCCTATAGCGGGCATTAAAATCAGAATGACCGTTAAATGCATTTATGACCATATTTGTGTTTTTGGGTTACCGCTTGTATAGCAATCAGTATCCATCGTGAAATTTCAAAGTGTCCATAATGCACTCAGGTCGCCCCCGACAGAGAGAGGGCCGTAGTAGGGTGTTTCCATAGCGGGCATTAATATCAGAATGACCCTTAAATGCATTTAGGACCATATTTGAATTTTTGGGTTACCAGATGCACGTTTTCAATCACCAGGTGCACGGTTTCAATCACCAGGTGCACGGCTCTATTTCCTCCTCCAGCACTTGTCAAACAGTCCATAAAGCACCCAGGACGGCCCTGAGTGAAAGAGGGCCGTAGTAGGGTGCTCCTATAGCGGGCATTAAAATCAGAATGACCGTTAAATGCATTTATGACCATATTTGTGTTTTTGGGTTACCGCTTGTATAGCAATCAGTATCCATCGTGAAATTTCAAAGTGTCCATAATGCACTCAGGTCGCCCCCGACAGAGAGAGGGCCGTAGTAGGGTGTTTCCATAGCGGGCATTAATATCAGAATGACCCTTAAATGCATTTAGGACCATATTTGAATTTTTGGGTTACCAGATGCACGTTTTCAATCACCAGGTGCACGGTTTCAATCACCAGGTGCACGGCTCTATTTCCTCCTCCAGCACTTGTCAAACAGTCCATAAAGCACCCAGGACGGCCCTGAGTGAAAGAGGGCCGTAGTAGGGTGCTCCTATAGCGGGCATTAAAATCAGAATGACCGTTAAATGCATTTATGACCATATTTGTGTTTTTGGGTTACCAGATGCACGGTTTCAATCACCAGGTGCACGGCTCTATTTCCTCCTCCAGCACTTGTCAAACAGTCCATAAAGCACCCAGGACGGCCCTGAGTGAAAGAGGGCCGTAGTAGGGTGCTCCTATAGCGGGCATTAAAATCAGAATGACCGTTAAATGCATTTATGACCATATTTGTGTTTTTGGGTTACCAGATGCACGGTTTCAATCACCAGGTGCACGGCTCTATTTCCTCCTCCAGCACTTGTCAAACAGTCCATAAAGCACCCAGGACGGCCCTGAGTGAAAGAGGGCCGTAGTAGGGTGCTCCTATAGCGGGCATTAAAATCAGAATGACCGTTAAATGCATTTATGACCATATTTGTGTTTTTGGGTTACCGCTTGTATAGCAATCAGTATCCATCGTGAAATTTCAAAGTGTCCATAATGCACTCAGGTCGCCCCCGACAGAGAGAGGGCCGTAGTAGGGTGTTTCCATAGCGGGCATTAATATCAGAATGACCCTTAAATGCATTTAGGACCATATTTGAATTTTTGGGTTACCAGATGCACGTTTTCAATCACCAGGTGCACGGTTTCAATCACCAGGTGCACGGCTCTATTTCCTCCTCCAGCACTTGTCAAACAGTCCATAAAGCACCCAGGACGGCCCTGAGTGAAAGAGGGCCGTAGTAGGGTGCTCCTATAGCGGGCATTAAAATCAGAATGACCGTTAAATGCATTTATGACCATATTTGTGTTTTTGGGTTACCAGATGCACGGTTTCAATCACCAGGTGCACGGCTCTATTTCCTCCTCCAGCACTTGTCAAACAGTCCATAAAGCACCCAGGACGGCCCTGAGTGAAAGAGGGCCGTAGTAGGGTGCTCCTATAGCGGGCATTAAAATCAGAATGACCGTTAAATGCATTTATGACCATATTTGTGTTTTTGGGTTACCAGATGCACGGTTTCAATCACCAGGTGCACGGCTCTATTTCCTCCTCCAGCACTTGTCAAACAGTCCATAAAGCACCCAGGACGGCCCTGAGTGAAAGAGGGCCGTAGTAGGGTGCTCCTATAGCGGGCATTAAAATCAGAATGACCGTTAAATGCATTTATGACCATATTTGTGTTTTTGGGTTACCGCTTGTATAGCAATCAGTATCCATCGTGAAATTTCAAAGTGTCCATAATGCACTCAGGTCGCCCCCGAGAGAGAGGGCCGTAGTAGGGTGTTCCATAGCGGGCATTAATATCAGAATGACCCTTAAATGCATTTAGGACCATATTTGTTTTTTGGGTTACCAGATGCACGTTCAATCACCAGGTGCACGGTTTCAATCACCAGGTGCACGGCTCTATTTCCTCCTCCAGCACTTGTCAAACAGTCCATAAAGCACCCAGGACGGCCCTGAGTGAAAGAGGGCCGTAGTAGGGTGCTCCTATAGCGGGCATTAAAATCAGAATGACCGTTAAATGCATTTATGACCATATTTGTGTTTTTGGGTTACCGCTTGTATAGCAATCAGTATCCATCGTGAAATTTCAAAGTGTCCATAATGCACTCAGGTCGCCCCCGACAGAGAGAGGGCCGTAGTAGGGTGTTTCCATAGCGGGCATTAATATCAGAATGACCCTTAAATGCATTTAGGACCATATTTGAATTTTTGGGTTACCAGATGCACGTTTTCAATCACCAGGTGCACGGTTTCAATCACCAGGTGCACGGCTCTATTTCCTCCTCCAGCACTTGTCAAACAGTCCATAAAGCACCCAGGACGGCCCTGAGTGAAAGAGGGCCGTAGTAGGGTGCTCCTATAGCGGGCATTAAAATCAGAATGACCGTTAAATGCATTTATGACCATATTTGTGTTTTTGGGTTACCAGATGCACGGTTTCAATCACCAGGTGCACGGCTCTATTTCCTCCTCCAGCACTTGTCAAACAGTCCATAAAGCACCCAGGACGGCCCTGAGTGAAAGAGGGCCGTAGTAGGGTGCTCCTATAGCGGGCATTAAAATCAGAATGACCGTTAAATGCATTTATGACCATATTTGTGTTTTTGGGTTACCGCTTGTATAGCAATCAGTATCCATCGTGAAATTTCAAAGTGTCCATAATGCACTCAGGTCGCCCCCGACAGAGAGAGGGCCGTAGTAGGGTGTTTCCATAGCGGGCATTAATATCAGAATGACCCTTAAATGCATTTAGGACCATATTTGAATTTTTGGGTTACCAGATGCACGTTTTCAATCACCAGGTGCACGGTTTCAATCACCAGGTGCACGGCTCTATTTCCTCCTCCAGCACTTGTCAAACAGTCCATAAAGCACCCAGGACGGCCCTGAGTGAAAGAGGGCCGTAGTAGGGTGCTCCTATAGCGGGCATTAAAATCAGAATGACCGTTAAATGCATTTATGACCATATTTGTGTTTTTGGGTTACCAGATGCACGGTTTCAATCACCAGGTGCACGGCTCTATTTCCTCCTCCAGCACTTGTCAAACAGTCCATAAAGCACCCAGGACGGCCCTGAGTGAAAGAGGGCCGTAGTAGGGTGCTCCTATAGCGGGCATTAAAATCAGAATGACCGTTAAATGCATTTATGACC
The DNA here is from genome assembly GCF_002021735.2 of Oncorhynchus kisutch. Classification (NCBI taxonomy): domain Eukaryota; kingdom Metazoa; phylum Chordata; class Actinopteri; order Salmoniformes; family Salmonidae; genus Oncorhynchus; species Oncorhynchus kisutch. The sequence goes on from NW_022262397.1 coordinate 175,268, forward strand.
ATATTTGTGTTTTTGGGTTACCGCTTGTATAGCAATCAGTATCCATCGTGAAATTTCAAAGTGTCCATAATGCACTCAGGTCGCCCCCGACAGAGAGAGGGCCGTAGTAGGGTGTTTCCATAGCGGGCATTAATATCAGAATGACCCTTAAATGCATTTAGGACCATATTTGAATTTTTGGGTTACCAGATGCACGTTTTCAATCACCAGGTGCACGGTTTCAATCACCAGGTGCACGGCTCTATTTCCTCCTCCAGCACTTGTCAAACAGTCCATAAAGCACCCAGGACGGCCCTGAGTGAAAGAGGGCCGTAGTAGGGTGCTCCTATAGCGGGCATTAAAATCAGAATGACCGTTAAATGCATTTATGACCATATTTGTGTTTTTGGGTTACCAGATGCACGGTTTCAATCACCAGGTGCACGGCTCTATTTCCTCCTCCAGCACTTGTCAAACAGTCCATAAAGCACCCAGGACGGCCCTGAGTGAAAGAGGGCCGTAGTAGGGTGCTCCTATAGCGGGCATTAAAATCAGAATGACCGTTAAATGCATTTATGACCATATTTGTGTTTTTGGGTTACCAGATGCACGGTTTCAATCACCAGGTGCACGGCTCTATTTCCTCCTCCAGCACTTGTCAAACAGTCCATAAAGCACCCAGGACGGCCCTGAGTGAAAGAGGGCCGTAGTAGGGTGCTCCTATAGCGGGCATTAAAATCAGAATGACCGTTAAATGCATTTATGACCATATTTGTGTTTTTGGGTTACCGCTTGTATAGCAATCAGTATCCATCGTGAAATTTCAAAGTGTCCATAATGCACTCAGGTCGCCCCCGACAGAGAGAGGGCCGTAGTAGGGTGTTTCCATAGCGGGCATTAATATCAGAATGACCCTTAAATGCATTTAGGACCATATTTGAATTTTTGGGTTACCAGATGCACGTTTTCAATCACCAGGTGCACGGTTTCAATCACCAGGTGCACGGCTCTATTTCCTCCTCCAGCACTTGTCAAACAGTCCATAAAGCACCCAGGACGGCCCTGAGTGAAAGAGGGCCGTAGTAGGGTGCTCCTATAGCGGGCATTAAAATCAGAATGACCGTTAAATGCATTTATGACCATATTTGTGTTTTTGGGTTACCAGATGCACGGTTTCAATCACCAGGTGCACGGCTCTATTTCCTCCTCCAGCACTTGTCAAACAGTCCATAAAGCACCCAGGACGGCCCTGAGTGAAAGAGGGCCGTAGTAGGGTGCTCCTATAGCGGGCATTAAAATCAGAATGACCGTTAAATGCATTTATGACCATATTTGTGTTTTTGGGTTACCGCTTGTATAGCAATCAGTATCCATCGTGAAATTTCAAAGTGTCCATAATGCACTCAGGTCGCCCCCGACAGAGAGAGGGCCGTAGTAGGGTGTTTCCATAGCGGGCATTAATATCAGAATGACCCTTAAATGCATTTAGGACCATATTTGAATTTTTGGGTTACCAGATGCACGTTTTCAATCACCAGGTGCACGGTTTCAATCACCAGGTGCACGGCTCTATTTCCTCCTCCAGCACTTGTCAAACAGTCCATAAAGCACCCAGGACGGCCCTGAGTGAAAGAGGGCCGTAGTAGGGTGCTCCTATAGCGGGCATTAAAATCAGAATGACCGTTAAATGCATTTATGACCATATTTGTGTTTTTGGGTTACCAGATGCACGGTTTCAATCACCAGGTGCACGGCTCTATTTCCTCCTCCAGCACTTGTCAAACAGTCCATAAAGCACCCAGGACGGCCCTGAGTGAAAGAGGGCCGTAGTAGGGTGCTCCTATAGCGGGCATTAAAATCAGAATGACCGTTAAATGCATTTATGACCATATTTGTGTTTTTGGGTTACCAGATGCACGGTTTCAATCACCAGGTGCACGGCTCTATTTCCTCCTCCAGCACTTGTCAAACAGTCCATAAAGCACCCAGGACGGCCCTGAGTGAAAGAGGGCCGTAGTAGGGTGCTCCTATAGCGGGCATTAAAATCAGAATGACCGTTAAATGCATTTATGACCATATTTGTGTTTTTGGGTTACCGCTTGTATAGCAATCAGTATCCATCGTGAAATTTCAAAGTGTCCATAATGCACTCAGGTCGCCCCCGACAGAGAGAGGGCCGTAGTAGGGTGTTTCCATAGCGGGCATTAATATCAGAATGACCCTTAAATGCATTTAGGACCATATTTGAATTTTTGGGTTACCAGATGCACGTTTTCAATCACCAGGTGCACGGTTTCAATCACCAGGTGCACGGCTCTATTTCCTCCTCCAGCACTTGTCAAACAGTCCATAAAGCACCCAGGACGGCCCTGAGTGAAAGAGGGCCGTAGTAGGGTGCTCCTATAGCGGGCATTAAAATCAGAATGACCGTTAAATGCATTTATGACCATATTTGTGTTTTTGGGTTACCAGATGCACGGTTTCAATCACCAGGTGCACGGCTCTATTTCCTCCTCCAGCACTTGTCAAACAGTCCATAAAGCACCCAGGACGGCCCTGAGTGAAAGAGGGCCGTAGTAGGGTGCTCCTATAGCGGGCATTAAAATCAGAATGACCGTTAAATGCATTTATGACCATATTTGTGTTTTTGGGTTACCAGATGCACGGTTTCAATCACCAGGTGCACGGCTCTATTTCCTCCTCCAGCACTTGTCAAACAGTCCATAAAGCACCCAGGACGGCCCTGAGTGAAAGAGGGCCGTAGTAGGGTGCTCCTATAGCGGGCATTAAAATCAGAATGACCGTTAAATGCATTTATGACCATATTTGTGTTTTTGGGTTACCGCTTGTATAGCAATCAGTATCCATCGTGAAATTTCAAAGTGTCCATAATGCACTCAGGTCGCCCCCGACAGAGAGAGGGCCGTAGTAGGGTGTTTCCATAGCGGGCATTAATATCAGAATGACCCTTAAATGCATTTAGGACCATATTTGAATTTTTGGGTTACCAGATGCACGTTTTCAATCACCAGGTGCACGGTTTCAATCACCAGGTGCACGGCTCTATTTCCTCCTCCAGCACTTGTCAAACAGTCCATAAAGCACCCAGGACGGCCCTGAGTGAAAGAGGGCCGTAGTAGGGTGCTCCTATAGCGGGCATTAAAATCAGAATGACCGTTAAATGCATTTATGACCATATTTGTGTTTTTGGGTTACCAGATGCACGGTTTCAATCACCAGGTGCACGGCTCTATTTCCTCCTCCAGCACTTGTCAAACAGTCCATAAAGCACCCAGGACGGCCCTGAGTGAAAGAGGGCCGTAGTAGGGTGCTCCTATAGCGGGCATTAAAATCAGAATGACCGTTAAATGCATTTATGACCATATTTGTGTTTTTGGGTTACCAGATGCACGGTTTCAATCACCAGGTGCACGGCTCTATTTCCTCCTCCAGCACTTGTCAAACAGTCCATAAAGCACCCAGGACGGCCCTGAGTGAAAGAGGGCCGTAGTAGGGTGCTCCTATAGCGGGCATTAAAATCAGAATGACCGTTAAATGCATTTATGACCATATTTGTGTTTTTGGGTTACCGCTTGTATAGCAATCAGTATCCATCGTGAAATTTCAAAGTGTCCATAATGCACTCAGGTCGCCCCCGACAGAGAGAGGGCCGTAGTAGGGTGTTTCCATAGCGGGCATTAATATCAGAATGACCCTTAAATGCATTTAGGACCATATTTGAATTTTTGGGTTACCAGATGCACGTTTTCAATCACCAGGTGCACGGTTTCAATCACCAGGTGCACGGCTCTATTTCCTCCTCCAGCACTTGTCAAACAGTCCATAAAGCACCCAGGACGGCCCTGAGTGAAAGAGGGCCGTAGTAGGGTGCTCCTATAGCGGGCATTAAAATCAGAATGACCGTTAAATGCATTTATGACCATATTTGTGTTTTTGGGTTACCAGATGCACGGTTTCAATCACCAGGTGCACGGCTCTATTTCCTCCTCCAGCACTTGTCAAACAGTCCATAAAGCACCCAGGACGGCCCTGAGTGAAAGAGGGCCGTAGTAGGGTGCTCCTATAGCGGGCATTAAAATCAGAATGACCGTTAAATGCATTTATGACCATATTTGTGTTTTGGGTTACCGCTTGTATAGCAATCAGTATCCATCGTGAAATTTCAAAGTGTCCATAATGCACTCAGGTCGCCCCCGACAGAGAGAGGGCCGTAGTAGGGTGTTTCCATAGCGGGCATTAATATCAGAATGACCCTTAAATGCATTTAGGACCATATTTGAATTTTTGGGTTACCAGATGCACGTTTTCAATCACCAGGTGCACGGTTTCAATCACCAGGTGCACGGCTCTATTTCCTCCTCCAGCACTTGTCAAACAGTCCATAAAGCACCCAGGACGGCCCTGAGTGAAAGAGGGCCGTAGTAGGGTGCTCCTATAGCGGGCATTAAAATCAGAATGACCGTTAAATGCATTTATGACCATATTTGTGTTTTGGGTTACCAGATGCACGGTTTCAATCACCAGGTGCACGGCTCTATTTCCTCCTCCAGCACTTGTCAAACAGTCCATAAAGCACCCAGGACGGCCCTGAGTGAAAGAGGGCCGTAGTAGGGTGCTCCTATAGCGGGCATTAAAATCAGAATGACCGTTAAATGCATTTATGACCATATTTGTGTTTTTGGGTTACCAGATGCACGGTTTCAATCACCAGGTGCACGGCTCTATTTCCTCCTCCAGCACTTGTCAAACAGTCCATAAAGCACCCAGGACGGCCCTGAGTGAAAGAGGGCCGTAGTAGGGTGCTCCTATAGCGGGCATTAAAATCAGAATGACCGTTAAATGCATTTATGACCATATTTGTGTTTTTGGGTTACCGCTTGTATAGCAATCAGTATCCATCGTGAAATTTCAAAGTGTCCATAATGCACTCAGGTCGCCCCCGACAGAGAGAGGGCCGTAGTAGGGTGTTTCCATAGCGGGCATTAATATCAGAATGACCCTTAAATGCATTTAGGACCATATTTGAATTTTTGGGTTACCAGATGCACGTTTTCAATCACCAGGTGCACGGTTTCAATCACCAGGTGCACGGCTCTATTTCCTCCTCCAGCACTTGTCAAACAGTCCATAAAGCACCCAGGACGGCCCTGAGTGAAAGAGGGCCGTAGTAGGGTGCTCCTATAGCGGGCATTAAAATCAGAATGACCGTTAAATGCATTTATGACCATATTTGTGTTTTTGGGTTACCAGATGCACGGTTTCAATCACCAGGTGCACGGCTCTATTTCCTCCTCCAGCACTTGTCAAACAGTCCATAAAGCACCCAGGACGGCCCTGAGTGAAAGAGGGCCGTAGTAGGGTGCTCCTATAGCGGGCATTAAAATCAGAATGACCGTTAAATGCATTTATGACCATATTTGTGTTTTTGGGTTACCGCTTGTATAGCAATCAGTATCCATCGTGAAATTTCAAAGTGTCCATAATGCACTCAGGTCGCCCCGACAGAGAGAGGGCCGTAGTAGGGTGTTTCCATAGCGGGCATTAATATCAGAATGACCCTTAAATGCATTTAGGACCATATTTGAATTTTTGGGTTACCAGATGCACGTTTTCAATCACCAGGTGCACGGTTTCAATCACCAGGTGCACGGCTCTATTTCCTCCTCCAGCACTTGTCAAACAGTCCATAAAGCACCCAGGACGGCCCTGAGTGAAAGAGGGCCGTAGTAGGGTGCTCCTATAGCGGGCATTAAAATCAGAATGACCGTTAAATGCATTTATGACCATATTTGTGTTTTTGGGTTACCAGATGCACGGTTTCAATCACCAGGTGCACGGCTCTATCCTCCTCCAGCACTTGTCAAACAGTCCATAAAGCACCCAGGACGGCCCTGAGTGAAAGAGGGCCGTAGTAGGGTGCTCCTATAGCGGGCATTAAAATCAGAATGACCGTTAAATGCATTTATGACCATATTTGTTTTTTGGGTTACCAGATGCACGGTTTCAATCACCAGGTGCACGGCTCTATTTCCTCCTCCAGCACTTGTCAAACAGTCCATAAAGCACCCAGGACGGCCCTGAGTGAAAGAGGGCCGTAGTAGGGTGCTCCTATAGCGGGCATTAAAATCAGAATGACCGTTAAATGCATTTATGACCATATTTGTGTTTGGGTTACCGCTTGTATAGCAAATCAGTATCCATCGTGAAATTTCAAAGTGTCCATAATGCAAGGTCGCCCCCGACAGAGAGAGGGCCGTAGTAGGGTGTTTCCATAGCGGGCATTAATATCAGAATGACCCTTAAATGCATTTAGGACCATATTTGAATTTTTGGGTTACCAGATGCACGTTTCATTATCACCAGGTGCACGGTTTCAATCACCAGGTGCACGGCTCTATTTCCTCCTCCAGCACTTGTCAAACAGTCCATAAAGCACCCAGGACGGCCCTGAGTGAAAGAGGGCCGTAGTAGGGTGCTCCTATAGCGGGCATTAAAATCAGAATGACCGTTAAATGCATTTATGACCATATTTGTGTTTTTGGGTTACCAGATGCACGGTTTCAATCACCAGGTGCACGGCTCTATTTCCTCCTCCAGCACTTGTCAAACAGTCCATAAAGCACCCAGGACGGCCCTGAGTGAAAGAGGGCCGTAGTAGGGTGCTCTATAGCGGGCATTAAAATCAGAATGACCGTTAAATGCATTTATGACCATATTTGTGTTTTTGGGTTACCGCTTGTATAGCAATCAGTATCCATCGTGAAATTTCAAAGTGTCCATAATGCACTCAGGTCGCCCCCGACAGAGAGAGGGCCGTAGTAGGGTGTTTCCATAGCGGGCATTAATATCAGAATGACCCTTAAATGCATTTAGGACCATATTTGAATTTTTGGGTTACAGATGCACGTTTTCAATCACCAGGTGCACGGTTTCAATCACCAGGTGCACGGCTCTATTTCCTCCCAGCATGTCAAACAGTCCATAAAGCACCCAGGACGGCCCTGAGTGAAAGAGGGCCGTAGTAGGGTGCTCCTATAGCGGGCATTAAAATCAGAATGACCGTAATGCATTTATGACCATATTTGTTTTTGGGTACGTGGTATCAGCATCAGTATCCATGTGAAATTTCAAACAGTCCATAATGCACCCAGGTCGCCCCCGAGAGAAGAGGGCCGT
>NW_022262398.1:0-32959 GCF_002021735.2 Oncorhynchus kisutch
TACTACGGCCCTCTTTCACTCAGGGCCGTCCTGGGTGCTTTATGGACTGTTTTGACAAGTGCTGGAGGGGAAATAGAGCCGTGCACCTGGTGATTGAAACCGTGCATCTGGTAACCCAAAAACACAAATATGGTCATAAATGCATTTAACGGTCATTCTGATTTTAATGCCCGCTATAGGAGCACCCTACTACGGCCCTCTTTCACTCAGGGCCGTCCTGGGTGCTTTATGGACTGTTTGACAAGTGCTGGAGGAGGAAATAGAGCCGTGCACCTGGTGATTGAAACCGTGCACCTGGTGATTGAAAACCATCTGGTAACCCAAAAATTCAAATATGGTCCTAAATGCATTTAAGGGTCATTCTGATATTAATGCCCGCTATGGAACCACCCTACTACGGCCCTCTCTCTGTCGGGGCCGACCTGGGTGCATTATGGACACTTTGAAATTTCACGATGGATACTGATTGCTATACAAGCGGTAACCCAAAAACACAAATATGGTCATAAATGCATTTAACGGTCATTCTGATTTTAATGCCCGCTATAGGAGCACCCTACTACGGCCCTCTTTCACTCAGGGCCGTCCTGGGTGCTTTATGGACTGTTTGACAAGTGCTGGAGGAGGAAATAGAGCCGTGCACCTGGTGATTGAAACCGTGCATCTGGTAACCCAAAAACACAAATATGGTCATAAATGCATTTAACGGTCATTCTGATTTTAATGCCCGCTATAGGAGCACCCTACTACGGCCCTCTTTCACTCAGGGCCGTCCTGGGTGCTTTATGGACTGTTTGACAAGTGCTGGAGGAGGAATAGAGCCGTGCACCTGGTGATTGAAACCGTGCACCTGGTGATTGAAACGTGCATCTGGTAACCCAAAAACACAAATATGGTCATAAATGCATTTAACGGTCATTCTGATTTTAATGCCCGCTATAGGAGCACCCTACTACGGCCCTCTTTCACTCAGGGCCGTCCTGGGTGCTTTATGGACTGTTTGACAAGTGCTGCGAGGGGATAGAGCCGTGCACCTGGTGATTGAAAACGTGCATCTGGTAACCCAAAAACACAAATATGGTCATAAATGCATTTAACGGTCATTCTGATTTTAATGCCCGCTATAGGAGCACCCTACTACGGCCCTCTTTCACTCAGGGCCGTCCTGGGTGCTTTATGGACTGTTTGACAAGTGCTGGAGGAGGAAATAGAGCCGTGCACCTGGTGATTGAAACCGTGCATCTGGTAACCCAAAAACACAAATATGGTCATAAATGCATTTAACGGTCATTCTGATTTTAATGCCCGCTATAGGAGCACCCTACTACGGCCCTCTTTCACTCAGGGCCGTCCTGGGTGCTTTATGGACTGTTTGACAAGTGCTGGAGGAGGAAATAGAGCCGTGCACCTGGTGATTGAAACCGTGCATCTGGTAACCCAAAAACACAAATATGGTCATAAATGCATTTAACGGTCATTCTGATTTTAATGCCCGCTATAGGAGCACCCTACTACGGCCCTCTTTCACTCAGGGCCGTCCTGGGTGCTTTATGGACTGTTTGACAAGTGCTGGAGGAGGAAATAGAGCCGTGCACCTGGTGATTGAAACCGTGCACCTGGTGATTGAAAACGTGCATCTGGTAACCCAAAAATTCAAATATGGTCCTAAATGCATTTAAGGGTCATTCTGATATTAATGCCCGCTATGGAAACACCCTACTACGGCCCTCTCTCTGTCGGGGGCGACCTGAGTGCATTATGGACACTTTGAAATTTCACGATGGATACTGATTGCTATACAAGCGGTAACCCAAAAACACAAATATGGTCATAAATGCATTTAACGGTCATTCTGATTTTAATGCCCGCTATAGGAGCACCCTACTACGGCCCTCTTTCACTCAGGGCCGTCCTGGGTGCTTTATGGACTGTTTGACAAGTGCTGGAGGAGGAAATAGAGCCGTGCACCTGGTGATTGAAACCGTGCATCTGGTAACCCAAAAACACAAATATGGTCATAAATGCATTTAACGGTCATTCTGATTTTAATGCCCGCTATAGGAGCACCCTACTACGGCCCTCTTTCACTCAGGGCCGTCCTGGGTGCTTTATGGACTGTTTGACAAGTGCTGGAGGAGGAAATAGAGCCGTGCACCTGGTGATTGAAACCGTGCATCTGGTAACCCAAAAACACAAATATGGTCATAAATGCATTTAACGGTCATTCTGATTTTAATGCCCGCTATAGGAGCACCCTACTACGGCCCTCTTTCACTCAGGGCCGTCCTGGGTGCTTTATGGACTGTTTGACAAGTGCTGGAGGAGGAAATAGAGCCGTGCACCTGGTGATTGAAACCGTGCACCTGGTGATTGAAAACGTGCATCTGGTAACCCAAAAATTCAAATATGGTCCTAAATGCATTTAAGGGTCATTCTGATATTAATGCCCGCTATGGAAACACCCTACTACGGCCCTCTCTCTGTCGGGGGCGACCTGAGTGCATTATGGACACTTTGAAATTTCACGATGGATACTGATTGCTATACAAGCGGTAACCCAAAAACACAAATATGGTCATAAATGCATTTAACGGTCATTCTGATTTTAATGCCCGCTATAGGAGCACCCTACTACGGCCCTCTTTCACTCAGGGCCGTCCTGGGTGCTTTATGGACTGTTTGACAAGTGCTGGAGGAGGAAATAGAGCCGTGCACCTGGTGATTGAAACCGTGCATCTGGTAACCCAAAAACACAAATATGGTCATAAATGCATTTAACGGTCATTCTGATTTTAATGCCCGCTATAGGAGCACCCTACTACGGCCCTCTTTCACTCAGGGCCGTCCTGGGTGCTTTATGGACTGTTTGACAAGTGCTGGAGGAGGAAATAGAGCCGTGCACCTGGTGATTGAAACCGTGCACCTGGTGATTGAAAACGTGCATCTGGTAACCCAAAAATTCAAATATGGTCCTAAATGCATTTAAGGGTCATTCTGATATTAATGCCCGCTATGGAAACACCCTACTACGGCCCTCTCTCTGTCGGGGGCGACCTGAGTGCATTATGGACACTTTGAAATTTCACGATGGATACTGATTGCTATACAAGCGGTAACCCAAAAACACAAATATGGTCATAAATGCATTTAACGGTCATTCTGATTTTAATGCCCGCTATAGGAGCACCCTACTACGGCCCTCTTTCACTCAGGGCCGTCCTGGGTGCTTTATGGACTGTTTGACAAGTGCTGGAGGAGGAAATAGAGCCGTGCACCTGGTGATTGAAACCGTGCATCTGGTAACCCAAAAACACAAATATGGTCATAAATGCATTTAACGGTCATTCTGATTTTAATGCCCGCTATAGGAGCACCCTACTACGGCCCTCTTTCACTCAGGGCCGTCCTGGGTGCTTTATGGACTGTTTGACAAGTGCTGGAGGAGGAAATAGAGCCGTGCACCTGGTGATTGAAACCGTGCACCTGGTGATTGAAAACGTGCATCTGGTAACCCAAAAATTCAAATATGGTCCTAAATGCATTTAAGGGTCATTCTGATATTAATGCCCGCTATGGAAACACCCTACTACGGCCCTCTCTCTGTCGGGGGCGACCTGAGTGCATTATGGACACTTTGAAATTTCACGATGGATACTGATTGCTATACAAGCGGTAACCCAAAACACAAATATGGTCATAAATGCATTTAACGGTCATTCTGATTTTAATGCCCGCTATAGGAGCACCCTACTACGGCCCTCTTTCACTCAGGGCCGTCCTGGGTGCTTTATGGACTGTTTGACAAGTGCTGGAGGAGGAAATAGAGCCGTGCACCTGGTGATTGAAACCGTGCATCTGGTAACCCAAAAACACAAATATGGTCATAAATGCATTTAACGGTCATTCTGATTTTAATGCCCGCTATAGGAGCACCCTACTACGGCCCTCTTTCACTCAGGGCCGTCCTGGGTGCTTTATGGACTGTTTGACAAGTGCTGGAGGAGGAAATAGAGCCGTGCACCTGGTGATTGAAACCGTGCATCTGGTAACCCAAAAACACAAATATGGTCATAAATGCATTTAACGGTCATTCTGATTTTAATGCCCGCTATAGGAGCACCCTACTACGGCCCTCTTTCACTCAGGGCCGTCCTGGGTGCTTTATGGACTGTTTGACAAGTGCTGGAGGAGGAAATAGAGCCGTGCACCTGGTGATTGAAACCGTGCATCTGGTAACCCAAAAACACAAATATGGTCATAAATGCATTTAACGGTCATTCTGATTTTAATGCCCGCTATAGGAGCACCCTACTACGGCCCTCTTTCACTCAGGGCCGTCCTGGGTGCTTTATGGACTGTTTGACAAGTGCTGGAGGAGGAAATAGAGCCGTGCACCTGGTGATTGAAACCGTGCACCTGGTGATTGAAAACGTGCATCTGGTAACCCAAAAATTCAAATATGGTCCTAAATGCATTTAAGGGTCATTCTGATATTAATGCCCGCTATGGAAACACCCTACTACGGCCCTCTCTCTGTCGGGGGCGACCTGAGTGCATTATGGACACTTTGAAATTTCACGATGGATACTGATTGCTATACAAGCGGTAACCCAAAAACACAAATATGGTCATAAATGCATTTAACGGTCATTCTGATTTTAATGCCCGCTATAGGAGCACCCTACTACGGCCCTCTTTCACTCAGGGCCGTCCTGGGTGCTTTATGGACTGTTTGACAAGTGCTGGAGGAGGAAATAGAGCCGTGCACCTGGTGATTGAAACCGTGCATCTGGTAACCCAAAAACACAAATATGGTCATAAATGCATTTAACGGTCATTCTGATTTTAATGCCCGCTATAGGAGCACCCTACTACGGCCCTCTTTCACTCAGGGCCGTCCTGGGTGCTTTATGGACTGTTTGACAAGTGCTGGAGGAGGAAATAGAGCCGTGCACCTGGTGATTGAAACCGTGCACCTGGTGATTGAAAACGTGCATCTGGTAACCCAAAAATTCAAATATGGTCCTAAATGCATTTAAGGGTCATTCTGATATTAATGCCCGCTATGGAAACACCCTACTACGGCCCTCTCTCTGTCGGGGGCGACCTGAGTGCATTATGGACACTTTGAAATTTCACGATGGATACTGATTGCTATACAAGCGGTAACCCAAAAACACAAATATGGTCATAAATGCATTTAACGGTCATTCTGATTTTAATGCCCGCTATAGGAGCACCCTACTACGGCCCTCTTTCACTCAGGGCCGTCCTGGGTGCTTTATGGACTGTTTGACAAGTGCTGGAGGAGGAAATAGAGCCGTGCACCTGGTGATTGAAACCGTGCATCTGGTAACCCAAAAACACAAATATGGTCATAAATGCATTTAACGGTCATTCTGATTTTAATGCCCGCTATAGGAGCACCCTACTACGGCCCTCTTTCACTCAGGGCCGTCCTGGGTGCTTTATGGACTGTTTGACAAGTGCTGGAGGAGGAAATAGAGCCGTGCACCTGGTGATTGAAACCGTGCATCTGGTAACCCAAAAACACAAATATGGTCATAAATGCATTTAACGGTCATTCTGATTTTAATGCCCGCTATAGGAGCACCCTACTACGGCCCTCTTTCACTCAGGGCCGTCCTGGGTGCTTTATGGACTGTTTGACAAGTGCTGGAGGAGGAAATAGAGCCGTGCACCTGGTGATTGAAACCGTGCACCTGGTGATTGAAAACGTGCATCTGGTAACCCAAAAATTCAAATATGGTCCTAAATGCATTTAAGGGTCATTCTGATATTAATGCCCGCTATGGAAACACCCTACTACGGCCCTCTCTCTGTCGGGGGCGACCTGAGTGCATTATGGACACTTTGAAATTTCACGATGGATACTGATTGCTATACAAGCGGTAACCCAAAAACACAAATATGGTCATAAATGCATTTAACGGTCATTCTGATTTTAATGCCCGCTATAGGAGCACCCTACTACGGCCCTCTTTCACTCAGGGCCGTCCTGGGTGCTTTATGGACTGTTTGACAAGTGCTGGAGGAGGAAATAGAGCCGTGCACCTGGTGATTGAAACCGTGCATCTGGTAACCCAAAAACACAAATATGGTCATAAATGCATTTAACGGTCATTCTGATTTTAATGCCCGCTATAGGAGCACCCTACTACGGCCCTCTTTCACTCAGGGCCGTCCTGGGTGCTTTATGGACTGTTTGACAAGTGCTGGAGGAGGAAATAGAGCCGTGCACCTGGTGATTGAAACCGTGCACCTGGTGATTGAAAACGTGCATCTGGTAACCCAAAAATTCAAATATGGTCCTAAATGCATTTAAGGGTCATTCTGATATTAATGCCCGCTATGGAAACACCCTACTACGGCCCTCTCTCTGTCGGGGGCGACCTGAGTGCATTATGGACACTTTGAAATTTCACGATGGATACTGATTGCTATACAAGCGGTAACCCAAAAACACAAATATGGTCATAAATGCATTTAACGGTCATTCTGATTTTAATGCCCGCTATAGGAGCACCCTACTACGGCCCTCTTTCACTCAGGGCCGTCCTGGGTGCTTTATGGACTGTTTGACAAGTGCTGGAGGAGGAAATAGAGCCGTGCACCGTGCACCTGGTGATTGAAACGTGCATCTGGTAACCCAAAAACACAAATATGGTCATAAATGCATTTAACGGTCATTCTGATTTTAATGCCCGCTATAGGAGCACCCTACTACGGCCCTCTTTCACTCAGGGCCGTCCTGGGTGCTTTATGGACTGTTTGACAAGTTGCAGGATGGATACTGATTGCTATAAACAAGCGGTAACCCAAAACACAAATATGGTCATAAATGCATTTAACGGTCATTCTGATTTTAATGCCCGCTATAGGAGCACCCTACTACGGCCCTCTTTCACTCAGGGCCGTCCTGGGTGCTTTATGGACTGTTTGACAAGTGCTGGAGGAGGAAATAGAGCCGTGCACCTGGTGATTGAAACCGTGCACCTGGTGATTGAAAACGTGCATCTGGTAACCCAAAAATTCAAATATGGTCCTAAATGCATTTAAGGGTCATTCTGATATTAATGCCCGCTATGGAAACACCCTACTACGGCCCTCTCTCTGTCGGGGGCGACCTGAGTGCATTATGGACACTTTGAAATTTCACGATGGATACTGATTGCTATACAAGCGGTAACCCAAAAACACAAATATGGTCATAAATGCATTTAACGGTCATTCTGATTTTAATGCCCGCTATAGGAGCACCCTACTACGGCCCTCTTTCACTCAGGGCCGTCCTGGGTGCTTTATGGACTGTTTGACAAGTGCTGGAGGAGGAAATAGAGCCGTGCACCTGGTGATTGAAACCGTGCATCTGGTAACCCAAAAACACAAATATGGTCATAAATGCATTTAACGGTCATTCTGATTTTAATGCCCGCTATAGGAGCACCCTACTACGGCCCTCTTTCACTCAGGGCCGTCCTGGGTGCTTTATGGACTGTTTGACAAGTGCTGGAGGAGGAAATAGAGCCGTGCACCTGGTGATTGAAACCGTGCACCTGGTGATTGAAAACGTGCATCTGGTAACCCAAAAATTCAAATATGGTCCTAAATGCATTTAAGGGTCATTCTGATATTAATGCCCGCTATGGAAACACCCTACTACGGCCCTCTCTCTGTCGGGGGCGACCTGAGTGCATTATGGACACTTTGAAATTTCACGATGGATACTGATTGCTATACAAGCGGTAACCCAAAAACACAAATATGGTCATAAATGCATTTAACGGTCATTCTGATTTTAATGCCCGCTATAGGAGCACCCTACTACGGCCCTCTTTCACTCAGGGCCGTCCTGGGTGCTTTATGGACTGTTTGACAAGTGCTGGAGGAGGAAATAGAGCCGTGCACCTGGTGATTGAAACCGTGCATCTGGTAACCCAAAAACACAAATATGGTCATAAATGCATTTAACGGTCATTCTGATTTTAATGCCCGCTATAGGAGCACCCTACTACGGCCCTCTTTCACTCAGGGCCGTCCTGGGTGCTTTATGGACTGTTTGACAAGTGCTGGAGGAGGAAATAGAGCCGTGCACCTGGTGATTGAAACCGTGCACCTGGTGATTGAAAACGTGCATCTGGTAACCCAAAAATTCAAATATGGTCCTAAATGCATTTAAGGGTCATTCTGATATTAATGCCCGCTATGGAAACACCCTACTACGGCCCTCTCTCTGTCGGGGGCGACCTGAGTGCATTATGGACACTTTGAAATTTCACGATGGATACTGATTGCTATACAAGCGGTAACCCAAAAACACAAATATGGTCATAAATGCATTTAACGGTCATTCTGATTTTAATGCCCGCTATAGGAGCACCCTACTACGGCCCTCTTTCACTCAGGGCCGTCCTGGGTGCTTTATGGACTGTTTGACAAGTGCTGGAGGAGGAAATAGAGCCGTGCACCTGGTGATTGAAACCGTGCATCTGGTAACCCAAAAACACAAATATGGTCATAAATGCATTTAACGGTCATTCTGATTTTAATGCCCGCTATAGGAGCACCCTACTACGGCCCTCTTTCACTCAGGGCCGTCCTGGGTGCTTTATGGACTGTTTGACAAGTGCTGGAGGAGGAAATAGAGCCGTGCACCTGGTGATTGAAACCGTGCATCTGGTAACCCAAAAACACAAATATGGTCATAAATGCATTTAACGGTCATTCTGATTTTAATGCCCGCTATAGGAGCACCCTACTACGGCCCTCTTTCACTCAGGGCCGTCCTGGGTGCTTTATGGACTGTTTGACAAGTGCTGGAGGAGGAAATAGAGCCGTGCACCTGGTGATTGAAACCGTGCACCTGGTGATTGAAAACGTGCATCTGGTAACCCAAAAATTCAAATATGGTCCTAAATGCATTTAAGGGTCATTCTGATATTAATGCCCGCTATGGAAACACCCTACTACGGCCCTCTCTCTGTCGGGGGCGACCTGAGTGCATTATGGACACTTTGAAATTTCACGATGGATACTGATTGCTATACAAGCGGTAACCCAAAAACACAAATATGGTCATAAATGCATTTAACGGTCATTCTGATTTTAATGCCCGCTATAGGAGCACCCTACTACGGCCCTCTTTCACTCAGGGCCGTCCTGGGTGCTTTATGGACTGTTTGACAAGTGCTGGAGGAGGAAATAGAGCCGTGCACCTGGTGATTGAAACCGTGCATCTGGTAACCCAAAAACACAAATATGGTCATAAATGCATTTAACGGTCATTCTGATTTTAATGCCCGCTATAGGAGCACCCTACTACGGCCCTCTTTCACTCAGGGCCGTCCTGGGTGCTTTATGGACTGTTTGACAAGTGCTGGAGGAGGAAATAGAGCCGTGCACCTGGTGATTGAAACCGTGCATCTGGTAACCCAAAAACACAAATATGGTCATAAATGCATTTAACGGTCATTCTGATTTTAATGCCCGCTATAGGAGCACCCTACTACGGCCCTCTTTCACTCAGGGCCGTCCTGGGTGCTTTATGGACTGTTTGACAAGTGCTGGAGGAGGAAATAGAGCCGTGCACCTGGTGATTGAAACCGTGCACCTGGTGATTGAAAACGTGCATCTGGTAACCCAAAAATTCAAATATGGTCCTAAATGCATTTAAGGGTCATTCTGATATTAATGCCCGCTATGGAAACACCCTACTACGGCCCTCTCTCTGTCGGGGGCGACCTGAGTGCATTATGGACACTTTGAAATTTCACGATGGATACTGATTGCTATACAAGCGGTAACCCAAAAACACAAATATGGTCATAAATGCATTTAACGGTCATTCTGATTTTAATGCCCGCTATAGGAGCACCCTACTACGGCCCTCTTTCACTCAGGGCCGTCCTGGGTGCTTTATGGACTGTTTGACAAGTGCTGGAGGAGGAAATAGAGCCGTGCACCTGGTGATTGAAACCGTGCATCTGGTAACCCAAAAACACAAATATGGTCATAAATGCATTTAACGGTCATTCTGATTTTAATGCCCGCTATAGGAGCACCCTACTACGGCCCTCTTTCACTCAGGGCCGTCCTGGGTGCTTTATGGACTGTTTGACAAGTGCTGGAGGAGGAAATAGAGCCGTGCACCTGGTGATTGAAACCGTGCATCTGGTAACCCAAAAACACAAATATGGTCATAAATGCATTTAACGGTCATTCTGATTTTAATGCCCGCTATAGGAGCACCCTACTACGGCCCTCTTTCACTCAGGGCCGTCCTGGGTGCTTTATGGACTGTTTGACAAGTGCTGGAGGAGGAAATAGAGCCGTGCACCTGGTGATTGAAACCGTGCACCTGGTGATTGAAAACGTGCATCTGGTAACCCAAAAATTCAAATATGGTCCTAAATGCATTTAAGGGTCATTCTGATATTAATGCCCGCTATGGAAACACCCTACTACGGCCCTCTCTCTGTCGGGGGCGACCTGAGTGCATTATGGACACTTTGAAATTTCACGATGGATACTGATTGCTATACAAGCGGTAACCCAAAAACACAAATATGGTCATAAATGCATTTAACGGTCATTCTGATTTTAATGCCCGCTATAGGAGCACCCTACTACGGCCCTCTTTCACTCAGGGCCGTCCTGGGTGCTTTATGGACTGTTTGACAAGTGCTGGAGGAGGAAATAGAGCCGTGCACCTGGTGATTGAAACCGTGCATCTGGTAACCCAAAAACACAAATATGGTCATAAATGCATTTAACGGTCATTCTGATTTTAATGCCCGCTATAGGAGCACCCTACTACGGCCCTCTTTCACTCAGGGCCGTCCTGGGTGCTTTATGGACTGTTTGACAAGTGCTGGAGGAGGAAATAGAGCCGTGCACCTGGTGATTGAAACCGTGCACCTGGTGATTGAAAACGTGCATCTGGTAACCCAAAAATTCAAATATGGTCCTAAATGCATTTAAGGGTCATTCTGATATTAATGCCCGCTATGGAAACACCCTACTACGGCCCTCTCTCTGTCGGGGGCGACCTGAGTGCATTATGGACACTTTGAAATTTCACGATGGATACTGATTGCTATACAAGCGGTAACCCAAAAACACAAATATGGTCATAAATGCATTTAACGGTCATTCTGATTTTAATGCCCGCTATAGGAGCACCCTACTACGGCCCTCTTTCACTCAGGGCCGTCCTGGGTGCTTTATGGACTGTTTGACAAGTGCTGGAGGAGGAAATAGAGCCGTGCACCTGGTGATTGAAACCGTGCATCTGGTAACCCAAAAACACAAATATGGTCATAAATGCATTTAACGGTCATTCTGATTTTAATGCCCGCTATAGGAGCACCCTACTACGGCCCTCTTTCACTCAGGGCCGTCCTGGGTGCTTTATGGACTGTTTGACAAGTGCTGGAGGAGGAAATAGAGCCGTGCACCTGGTGATTGAAACCGTGCACCTGGTGATTGAAAACGTGCATCTGGTAACCCAAAAATTCAAATATGGTCCTAAATGCATTTAAGGGTCATTCTGATATTAATGCCCGCTATGGAAACACCCTACTACGGCCCTCTCTCTGTCGGGGGCGACCTGAGTGCATTATGGACACTTTGAAATTTCACGATGGATACTGATTGCTATACAAGCGGTAACCCAAAAACACAAATATGGTCATAAATGCATTTAACGGTCATTCTGATTTTAATGCCCGCTATAGGAGCACCCTACTACGGCCCTCTTTCACTCAGGGCCGTCCTGGGTGCTTTATGGACTGTTTGACAAGTGCTGGAGGAGGAAATAGAGCCGTGCACCTGGTGATTGAAACCGTGCATCTGGTAACCCAAAAACACAAATATGGTCATAAATGCATTTAACGGTCATTCTGATTTTAATGCCCGCTATAGGAGCACCCTACTACGGCCCTCTTTCACTCAGGGCCGTCCTGGGTGCTTTATGGACTGTTTGACAAGTGCTGGAGGAGGAAATAGAGCCGTGCACCTGGTGATTGAAACCGTGCACCTGGTGATTGAAAACGTGCATCTGGTAACCCAAAAATTCAAATATGGTCCTAAATGCATTTAAGGGTCATTCTGATATTAATGCCCGCTATGGAAACACCCTACTACGGCCCTCTCTCTGTCGGGGGCGACCTGAGTGCATTATGGACACTTTGAAATTTCACGATGGATACTGATTGCTATACAAGCGGTAACCCAAAAACACAAATATGGTCATAAATGCATTTAACGGTCATTCTGATTTTAATGCCCGCTATAGGAGCACCCTACTACGGCCCTCTTTCACTCAGGGCCGTCCTGGGTGCTTTATGGACTGTTTGACAAGTGCTGGAGGAGGAAATAGAGCCGTGCACCTGGTGATTGAAACCGTGCACTGGTAACTATGGTCATAAATGCATTTAACGGTCAATTTTAATGCCCGCTATAGGAGCATACTACGGCCCTCTTTCACTCAGGGCCGTCCTGGGTGCTTTATGGACTGTTTGACAATGCTGGAGGAGGAAATAGAGCACCTGGTGATTGATGCATGGTCCTAACCCAAAAATTCAAATATGGTCCTAAATGCATTTAAGGGTCATTCTGATATTAATGCCCGCTATGGAAACACCCTACTACGGCCCTCTCTCTGTCGGGGGCGACCTGAGTGCATTATGGACACTTTGAAATTTCACGATGGATACTGATTGCTATACAAGCGGTAACCCAAAAACACAAATATGGTCATAAATGCATTTAACGGTCATTCTGATTTTAATGCCCGCTATAGGAGCACCCTACTACGGCCCTCTTTCACTCAGGGCCGTCCTGGGTGCTTTATGGACTGTTTGACAAGTGCTGGAGGAGGAAATAGAGCCGTGCACCTGGTGATTGAAACCGTGCATCTGGTAACCCAAAAACACAAATATGGTCATAAATGCATTTAACGGTCATTCTGATTTTAATGCCCGCTATAGGAGCACCCTACTACGGCCCTCTTTCACTCAGGGCCGTCCTGGGTGCTTTATGGACTGTTTGACAAGTGCTGGAGGAGGAAATAGAGCCGTGCACCTGGTGATTGAAACCGTGCACCTGGTGATTGAAAACGTGCATCTGGTAACCCAAAAATTCAAATATGGTCCTAAATGCATTTAAGGGTCATTCTGATATTAATGCCCGCTATGGAAACACCCTACTACGGCCCTCTCTCTGTCGGGGGCGACCTGAGTGCATTATGGACACTTTGAAATTTCACGATGGATACTGATTGCTATACAAGCGGTAACCCAAAAACACAAATATGGTCATAAATGCATTTAACGGTCATTCTGATTTTAATGCCCGCTATAGGAGCACCCTACTACGGCCCTCTTTCACTCAGGGCCGTCCTGGGTGCTTTATGGACTGTTTGACAAGTGCTGGAGGAGGAAATAGAGCCGTGCACCTGGTGATTGAAACCGTGCATCTGGTAACCCAAAAACACAAATATGGTCATAAATGCATTTAACGGTCATTCTGATTTTAATGCCCGCTATAGGAGCACCCTACTACGGCCCTCTTTCACTCAGGGCCGTCCTGGGTGCTTTATGGACTGTTTGACAAGTGCTGGAGGAGGAAATAGAGCCGTGCACCTGGTGATTGAAACCGTGCACCTGGTGATTGAAAACGTGCATCTGGTAACCCAAAAATTCAAATATGGTCCTAAATGCATTTAAGGGTCATTCTGATATTAATGCCCGCTATGGAAACACCCTACTACGGCCCTCTCTCTGTCGGGGGCGACCTGAGTGCATTATGGACACTTTGAAATTTCACGATGGATACTGATTGCTATACAAGCGGTAACCCAAAAACACAAATATGGTCATAAATGCATTTAACGGTCATTCTGATTTTAATGCCCGCTATAGGAGCACCCTACTACGGCCCTCTTTCACTCAGGGCCGTCCTGGGTGCTTTATGGACTGTTTGACAAGTGCTGGAGGAGGAAATAGAGCCGTGCACCTGGTGATTGAAACCGTGCATCTGGTAACCCAAAAACACAAATATGGTCATAAATGCATTTAACGGTCATTCTGATTTTAATGCCCGCTATAGGAGCACCCTACTACGGCCCTCTTTCACTCAGGGCCGTCCTGGGTGCTTTATGGACTGTTTGACAAGTGCTGGAGGAGGAAATAGAGCCGTGCACCTGGTGATTGAAACCGTGCATCTGGTAACCCAAAAACACAAATATGGTCATAAATGCATTTAACGGTCATTCTGATTTTAATGCCCGCTATAGGAGCACCCTACTACGGCCCTCTTTCACTCAGGGCCGTCCTGGGTGCTTTATGGACTGTTTGACAAGTGCTGGAGGAGGAAATAGAGCCGTGCACCTGGTGATTGAAACCGTGCACCTGGTGATTGAAAACGTGCATCTGGTAACCCAAAATTCAAATATGGTCCTAAATGCATTTAAGGGTCATTCTGATATTAATGCCCGCTATGGAAACACCCTACTACGGCCCTCTCTCTGTCGGGGGCGACCTGAGTGCATTATGGACACTTTGAAATTTCACGATGGATACTGATTGCTATACAAGCGGTAACCCAAAAACACAAATATGGTCATAAATGCATTTAACGGTCATTCTGATTTTAATGCCCGCTATAGGAGCACCCTACTACGGCCCTCTTTCACTCAGGGCCGTCCTGGGTGCTTTATGGACTGTTTGACAAGTGCTGGAGGAGGAAATAGAGCCGTGCACCTGGTGATTGAAACCGTGCATCTGGTAACCCAAAAACACAAATATGGTCATAAATGCATTTAACGGTCATTCTGATTTTAATGCCCGCTATAGGAGCACCCTACTACGGCCCTCTTTCACTCAGGGCCGTCCTGGGTGCTTTATGGACTGTTTGACAAGTGCTGGAGGAGGAAATAGAGCCGTGCACCTGGTGATTGAAACCGTGCATCTGGTAACCCAAAAACACAAATATGGTCATAAATGCATTTAACGGTCATTCTGATTTTAATGCCCGCTATAGGAGCACCCTACTACGGCCCTCTTTCACTCAGGGCCGTCCTGGGTGCTTTATGGACTGTTTGACAAGTGCTGGAGGAGGAAATAGAGCCGTGCACCTGGTGATTGAAACCGTGCACCTGGTGATTGAAAACGTGCATCTGGTAACCCAAAAATTCAAATATGGTCCTAAATGCATTTAAGGGTCATTCTGATATTAATGCCCGCTATGGAAACACCCTACTACGGCCCTCTCTCTGTCGGGGCGACCTGAGTGCATTATGGACACTTTGAAATTTCACGATGGATACTGATTGCTATACAAGCGGTAACCCAAAAACACAAATATGGTCATAAATGCATTTAACGGTCATTCTGATTTTAATGCCCGCTATAGGAGCACCCTACTACGGCCCTCTTTCACTCAGGGCCGTCCTGGGTGCTTTATGGACTGTTTGACAAGTGCTGGAGGAGGAAATAGAGCCGTGCACCTGGTGATTGAAACCGTGCATCTGGTAACCCAAAAACACAAATATGGTCATAAATGCATTTAACGGTCATTCTGATTTTAATGCCCGCTATAGGAGCACCCTACTACGGCCCTCTTTCACTCAGGGCCGTCCTGGGTGCTTTATGGACTGTTTGACAAGTGCTGGAGGAGGAAATAGAGCCGTGCACCTGGTGATTGAAACCGTGCATCTGGTAACCCAAAAACACAAATATGGTCATAAATGCATTTAACGGTCATTCTGATTTTAATGCCCGCTATAGGAGCACCCTACTACGGCCCTCTTTCACTCAGGGCCGTCCTGGGTGCTTTATGGACTGTTTGACAAGTGCTGGAGGAGGAAATAGAGCCGTGCACCTGGTGATTGAAACCGTGCACCTGGTGATTGAAAACGTGCATCTGGTAACCCAAAAATTCAAATATGGTCCTAAATGCATTTAAGGGTCATTCTGATATTAATGCCCGCTATGGAAACACCCTACTACGGCCCTCTCTCTGTCGGGGGCGACCTGAGTGCATTATGGACACTTTGAAATTTCACGATGGATACTGATTGCTATACAAGCGGTAACCCAAAAACACAAATATGGTCATAAATGCATTTAACGGTCATTCTGATTTTAATGCCCGCTATAGGAGCACCCTACTACGGCCCTCTTTCACTCAGGGCCGTCCTGGGTGCTTTATGGACTGTTTGACAAGTGCTGGAGGAGGAAATAGAGCCGTGCACCTGGTGATTGAAACCGTGCATCTGGTAACCCAAAAACACAAATATGGTCATAAATGCATTTAACGGTCATTCTGATTTTAATGCCCGCTATAGGAGCACCCTACTACGGCCCTCTTTCACTCAGGGCCGTCCTGGGTGCTTTATGGACTGTTTGACAAGTGCTGGAGGAGGAAATAGAGCCGTGCACCTGGTGATTGAAACCGTGCACCTGGTGATTGAAAACGTGCATCTGGTAACCCAAAAATTCAAATATGGTCCTAAATGCATTTAAGGGTCATTCTGATATTAATGCCCGCTATGGAAACACCCTACTACGGCCCTCTCTCTGTCGGGGGCGACCTGAGTGCATTATGGACACTTTGAAATTTCACGATGGATACTGATTGCTATACAAGCGGTAACCCAAAAACACAAATATGGTCATAAATGCATTTAACGGTCATTTCTGATTTTAATGCCCGCTATAGGAGCACCCTACTACGGCCCTCTTTCACTCAGGGCCGTCCTGGGTGCTTTATGGACTGTTTGACAAGTGCTGGAGGAGGAAATAGAGCCGTGCACCTGGTGATTGAAACCGTGCATCTGGTAACCCAAAAACACAAATATGGTCATAAATGCATTTAACGGTCATTCTGATTTTAATGCCCGCTATAGGAGCACCCTACTACGGCCCTCTTTCACTCAGGGCCGTCCTGGGTGCTTTATGGACTGTTTGACAAGTGCTGGAGGAGGAAATAGAGCCGTGCACCTGGTGATTGAAACCGTGCACCTGGTGATTGAAAACGTGCATCTGGTAACCCAAAAATTCAAATATGGTCCTAAATGCATTTAAGGGTCATTCTGATATTAATGCCCGCTATGGAAACACCCTACTACGGCCCTCTCTCTGTCGGGGGCGACCTGAGTGCATTATGGACACTTTGAAATTTCACGATGGATACTGATTGCTATACAAGCGGTAACCCAAAACACAAATATGGTCATAAATGCATTTAACGGTCATTCTGATTTTAATGCCCGCTATAGGAGCACCCTACTACGGCCCTCTTTCACTCAGGGCCGTCCTGGGTGCTTTATGGACTGTTTGACAAGTGCTGGAGGAGGAAATAGAGCCGTGCACCTGGTGATTGAAACCGTGCATCTGGTAACCCAAAAACACAAATATGGTCATAAATGCATTTAACGGTCATTCTGATTTTAATGCCCGCTATAGGAGCACCCTACTACGGCCCTCTTTCACTCAGGGCCGTCCTGGGTGCTTTATGGACTGTTTGACAAGTGCTGGAGGAGGAAATAGAGCCGTGCACCTGGTGATTGAAACCGTGCACCTGGTGATTGAAAACGTGCATCTGGTAACCCAAAAATTCAAATATGGTCCTAAATGCATTTAAGGGTCATTCTGATATTAATGCCCGCTATGGAAACACCCTACTACGGCCCTCTCTCTGTCGGGGGCGACCTGAGTGCATTATGGACACTTTGAAATTTCACGATGGATACTGATTGCTATACAAGCGGTAACCCAAAAACACAAATATGGTCATAAATGCATTTAACGGTCATTCTGATTTTAATGCCCGCTATAGGAGCACCCTACTACGGCCCTCTTTCACTCAGGGCCGTCCTGGGTGCTTTATGGACTGTTTGACAAGTGCTGGAGGAGGAAATAGAGCCGTGCACCTGGTGATTGAAACCGTGCATCTGGTAACCCAAAAACACAAATATGGTCATAAATGCATTTAACGGTCATTCTGATTTTAATGCCCGCTATAGGAGCACCCTACTACGGCCCTCTTCCCTCAGGGCCGTCCTGGGTGCTTTATGGACTGTTTGACAAGTGCTGGAGGAGGAAATAGAGCCGATGCACCTGGTGATTGAAACCGTGCATCTGGTAACCCAAAAACACAAATATGGTCATAAATGCATTTAACGGTCATTCTGATTTTAATGCCCGCTATAGGAGCACCCTACTACGGCCCTCTTTCACTCAGGGCCGTCCTGGGTGCTTTATGGACTGTTTGACAAGTGCTGGAGGAGGAAATAGAGCCGTGCACCTGGTGATTGAAACGTGCATCTGGTAACCCAAAAACACAAATATGGTCATAAATGCATTTAACGGTCATTCTGATTTTAATGCCCGCTATAGGAGCACCCTACTACGGCCCTCTTTCACTCAGGGCCGTCCTGGGTGCTTTATGGACTGTTTGACAAGTGCTGGAGGAGGAAATAGAGCCGTGACCTGGTGATTGAAACCGTGCACCTGGTGATTGAAAACGTGCATCTGGTAACCCAAAAATTCAAATATGGTCCTAAATGCATTTAAGGGTCATTCTGATATTAATGCCCGCTATGGAAACCCCTACTACGGCCCTCTCTCTGTCGGGGGCGACCTGAGTGCATTATGGACACTTTGAAATTTCACGATGGATACTGATGCTATACAAGCGGTAACCCAAAAACACAAATATGGTCATAAATGCATTTAACGGTCATTCTGATTTTAATGCCCGCTATAGGAGCACCCTACTACGGCCCTCTTTCACTCAGGCCGTCCGGTCCGTCGGGTGCTTATGACTGTTTGACAAGTGCTGGAGGAGGAAATAGAGCCGTGCACCTGGTGATGAAACCGTGCATCTGGTAACCCAAAAACACAAATATGGTCATAAATGCATTTAACGGTCATTCTGATTTTAATGCCCGCTATAGGAGCACCCTACTACGGCCCTCTTCACTCAGGCCGTCCTGGGTGCTTTATGGACTGTTTGACAAGTGCTGGAGGAGGAAATAGAGCCGTGCACCTGGTGATTGAAACCGTGCACCTGGTGATTGAAAACGTGCATCTGGTAACCCAAAAATTCAAATATGGTCCTAAATGCATTTAAGGGTCATTCTGATATTAATGCCCGCTATGGAACACCCTACTACGGCCCTCTCTCTGTCGGGGGCGACCTGAGTGCATTATGGACACTTTGAAATTTCACGATGGATACTGATTGCTATACAAGCGGTAACCCAAAAACACAAATATGGTCATAAATGCATTTAACGGTCATTCTGATTTAATGCCCGCTATAGGAGCACCCTACTACGGCCCTCTTTCACTCAGGGCCGTCCTGGGTGCTTTATGGACTGTTTGACAAGTGCTGGAGGAGGAAATAGAGCCGTGCACCTGGTGATTGAAACCGTGCATCTGGTAACCCAAAACACAAATATGGTCATAAATGCATTTAACGGTCATTCTGATTTTAATGCCCGCTATAGGAGCACCCTACTACGGCCCTCTTTCACTCAGGGCCGTCCTGGGTGCTTTATGGACTGTTTGACAAGTGCTGGAGGAGGAAATAGAGCCGTGCACCTGGTGATTGAAACCGTGCACCTGGTGATTGAAAACGTGCATCTGGTAACCCAAAATTCAAATATGGTCCTAAATGCATTTAAGGGTCATTCTGATATTAATGCCCGCTATGGAAACACCCTACTACGGCCCTCTCTCTGTCGGGGGCGACCTGAGTGCATTATGGACACTTTGAAATTTCACGATGGATACTGATTGCTATACAAGCGGTAACCCAAAAACACAAATATGGTCATAAATGCATTTAACGGTCATTCTGATTTTAATGCCCGCTATAGGAGCACCCTACTACGGCCCTCTTTCACTCAGGGCCGTCCTGGTGCTTTATGGACTGTTTGACAAGTGCTGGAGGAGGAAATAGAGCCGTGCACCTGGTGATTGAAACCGTGCATCTGGTAACCCAAAAACACAAATATGGTCATAAATGCATTTAACGGTCATTCTGATTTTAATGCCCGCTATAGGAGCACCCTACTACGGCCCTCTTTCACTCAGGGCCGTCCTGGGTGCTTTATGGACTGTTTGACAAGTGCTGGAGGAGGAAATAGAGCCGTGCACCTGGTGATTGAAACCGTGCACCTGGTGATTGAAAACGTGCATCTGGTAACCCAAAAATTCAAATATGGTCCTAAATGCATTTAAGGGTCATTCTGATATTAATGCCCGCTATGGAAACACCCTACTACGGCCCTCTCTCTGTCGGGGGCGACCTGAGTGCATTATGGACACTTTGAAATTTCACGATGGATACTGATTGCTATACAAGCGGTAACCCAAAAACACAAATATGGTCATAAATGCATTTAACGGTCATTCTGATTTTAATGCCCGCTATAGGAGCACCCTACTACGGCCCTCTTTCACTCAGGGCCGTCCTGGGTGCTTTATGGACTGTTTGACAAGTGCTGGAGGAGGAAATAGAGCCGTGCACCTGGTGATTGAAACCGTGCATCTGGTAACCCAAAAACACAAATATGGTCATAAATGCATTTAACGGTCATTCTGATTTTAATGCCCGCTATAGGAGCACCCTACTACGGCCCTCTTTCACTCAGGGCCGTCCTGGGTGCTTTATGGACTGTTTGACAAGTGCTGGAGGAGGAAATAGAGCCGTGCACCTGGTGATTGAAACCGTGCACCTGGTGATTGAAAACGTGCATCTGGTAACCCAAAAATTCAAATATGGTCCTAAATGCATTTAAGGGTCATTCTGATATTAATGCCCGCTATGGAAACCCTACTACGGCCCTCTCTCGTCGGGGGCGACCTGAGTGCATTATGGACACTTTGAAATTTCACGATGGATACTGATTGCTATACAAGCGGTAACCCAAAAACAAATATGGTCATAAATGCATTTAACGGTCATTCTGATTTTAATGCCCGCTATAGGAGCACCCTACTACGGCCCTCTTTCACTCAGGGCCGTCCTGGGTGCTTTATGGACTGTTTGACAAGTGCTGGAGGAGGAAATAGAGCCGTGCACCTGGTGATTGAAACCGTGCATCTGGTAACCCAAAAACACAAATATGGTCATAAATGCATTTAACGGTCATTCTGATTTTAATGCCCGCTATAGGAGCACCCTACTACGGCCCTCTTTCACTCAGGGCCGTCCTGGGTGCTTTATGGACTGTTTGACAAGTGCTGGAGGAGGAAATAGAGCCGTGCACCTGGTGATTGAAACCGTGCATCTGGTAACCCAAAACACAAATATGGTCATAAATGCATTTAACGGTCATTCTGATTTTAATGCCCGCTATAGGAGCACCCTACTACGGCCCTCTTTCACTCAGGGCCGTCCTGGGTGCTTTATGGACTGTTTGACAAGTGCTGGAGGAGGAAATAGAGCCGTGCACCTGGTGATTGAAACCGTGCACCTGGTGATTGAAAACGTGCATCTGGTAACCCAAAAATTCAAATATGGTCCTAAATGCATTTAAGGGTCATTCTGATATTAATGCCCGCTATGGAAACACCCTACTACGGCCCTCTCTCTGTCGGGGCGACCTGAGTGCATTATGGACACTTTGAAATTTCACGATGGATACTGATTGCTATACAAGCGGTAACCCAAAAACACAAATATGGTCATAAATGCATTTAACGGTCATTCTGATTTTAATGCCCGCTATAGGAGCACCCTACTACGGCCCTCTTTCACTCAGGGCCGTCCTGGGTGCTTTATGGACTGTTTGACAAGTGCTGGAGGAGGAAATAGAGCCGTGCACCTGGTGATTGAAACCGTGCATCTGGTAACCCAAAAACACAAATATGGTCATAAATGCATTTAACGGTCATTCTGATTTTAATGCCCGCTATAGGAGCACCCTACTACGGCCCTCTTTCACTCAGGGCCGTCCTGGGTGCTTTATGGACTGTTTGACAAGTGCTGGAGGAGGAAATAGAGCCGTGCACCTGGTGATTGAAACCGTGCACCTGGTGATTGAAAACGTGCATCTGGTAACCCAAAAATTCAAATATGGTCCTAAATGCATTTAAGGGTCATTCTGATATTAATGCCCGCTATGGAAACACCCTACTACGGCCCTCTCTCTGTCGGGGGCGACCTGAGTGCATTATGGACACTTTGAAATTTCACGATGGATACTGATTGCTATACAAGCGGTAACCCAAAAACACAAATATGGTCATAAATGCATTTAACGGTCATTCTGATTTTAATGCCCGCTATAGGAGCACCCTACTACGGCCCTCTTTCACTCAGGGCCGTCCTGGGTGCTTTATGGACTGTTTGACAAGTGCTGGAGGAGGAAATAGAGCCGTGCACCTGGTGATTGAAACCGTGCATCTGGTAACCCAAAAACACAAATATGGTCATAAATGCATTTAACGGTCATTCTGATTTTAATGCCCGCTATAGGAGCACCCTACTACGGCCCTCTTTCACTCAGGGCCGTCCTGGGTGCTTTATGGACTGTTTGACAAGTGCTGGAGGAGGAAATAGAGCCGTGCACCTGGTGATTGAAACCGTGCACCTGGTGATTGAAAACGTGCATCTGGTAACCCAAAAATTCAAATATGGTCCTAAATGCATTTAAGGGTCATTCTGATATTAATGCCCGCTATGGAAACACCCTACTACGGCCCTCTCTCTGTCGGGGGCGACCTGAGTGCATTATGGACACTTTGAAATTTCACGATGGATACTGATTGCTATACAAGCGGTAACCCAAAAACACAAATATGGTCATAAATGCATTTAACGGTCATTCTGATTTTAATGCCCGCTATAGGAGCACCCTACTACGGCCCTCTTTCACTCAGGGCCGTCCTGGGTGCTTTATGGACTGTTTGACAAGTGCTGGAGGAGGAAATAGAGCCGTGCACCTGGTGATTGAAACCGTGCATCTGGTAACCAAAAACACAAATATGGTCATAAATGCATTTAACGGTCATTCTGATTTTAATGCCCGCTATAGGAGCACCCTACTACGGCCCTCTTTCACTCAGGGCCGTCCTGGGTGCTTTATGGACTGTTTGACAAGTGCTGGAGGAGGAAATAGAGCCGTGCACCTGGTGATTGAAACCGTGCACCTGGTGATTGAAAACGTGCATCTGGTAACCCAAAAATTCAAATATGGTCCTAAATGCATTTAAGGGTCATTCTGATATTAATGCCCGCTATGGAAACACCCTACTACGGCCCTCTCTCTGTCGGGGGCGACCTGAGTGCATTATGGACACTTTGAAATTTCACGATGGATACTGATTGCTATACAAGCGGTAACCCAAAAACACAAATATGGTCATAAATGCATTTAACGGTCATTCTGATTTTAATGCCCGCTATAGGAGCACCCTACTACGGCCCTCTTTCACTCAGGGCCGTCCTGGGTGCTTTATGGACTGTTTGACAAGTGCTGGAGGAGGAAATAGAGCCGTGCACCTGGTGATTGAAACCGTGCATCTGGTAACCCAAAAACACAAATATGGTCATAAATGCATTTAACGGTCATTCTGATTTTAATGCCCGCTATAGGAGCACCCTACTACGGCCCTCTTTCACTCAGGGCCGTCCTGGGTGCTTTATGGACTGTTTGACAAGTGCTGGAGGAGGAAATAGAGCCGTGCACCTGGTGATTGAAACCGTGCATCTGGTAACCCAAAAACACAAATATGGTCATAAATGCATTTAACGGTCATTCTGATTTTAATGCCCGCTATAGGAGCACCCTACTACGGCCCTCTTTCACTCAGGGCCGTCCTGGGTGCTTTATGGACTGTTTGACAAGTGCTGGAGGAGGAAATAGAGCCGTGCACCTGGTGATTGAAACCGTGCATCTGGTAACCCAAAAACACAAATATGGTCATAAATGCATTTAACGGTCATTCTGATTTTAATGCCCGCTATAGGAGCACCCTACTACGGCCCTCTTTCACTCAGGGCCGTCCTGGGTGCTTTATGGACTGTTTGACAAGTGCTGGAGGAGGAAATAGAGCCGTGCACCTGGTGATTGAAACCGTGCACCTGGTGATTGAAAACGTGCATCTGGTAACCCAAAAATTCAAATATGGTCCTAAATGCATTTAAGGGTCATTCTGATATTAATGCCCGCTATGGAAACACCCTACTACGGCCCTCTCTCTGTCGGGGGCGACCTGAGTGCATTATGGACACTTTGAAATTTCACGATGGATACTGATTGCTATACAAGCGGTAACCCAAAAACACAAATATGGTCATAAATGCATTTAACGGTCATTCTGATTTTAATGCCCGCTATAGGAGCACCCTACTACGGCCCTCTTTCACTCAGGGCCGTCCTGGGTGCTTTATGGACTGTTTGACAAGTGCTGGAGGAGGAAATAGAGCCGTGCACCTGGTGATTGAAACCGTGCATCTGGTAACCCAA
The DNA here is from genome assembly GCF_002021735.2 of Oncorhynchus kisutch. Lineage (NCBI taxonomy): Eukaryota > Metazoa > Chordata > Actinopteri > Salmoniformes > Salmonidae > Oncorhynchus > Oncorhynchus kisutch. Next base: position 24,509 of record NW_022262398.1, read on the forward strand.
AAACACAAATATGGTCATAAATGCATTTAACGGTCATTCTGATTTTAATGCCCGCTATAGGAGCACCCTACTACGGCCCTCTTTCACTCAGGGCCGTCCTGGGTGCTTTATGGACTGTTTGACAAGTGCTGGAGGAGGAAATAGAGCCGTGCACCTGGTGATTGAAACCGTGCACCTGGTGATTGAAAACGTGCATCTGGTAACCCAAAAATTCAAATATGGTCCTAAATGCATTTAAGGGTCATTCTGATATTAATGCCCGCTATGGAAACACCCTACTACGGCCCTCTCTCTGTCGGGGGCGACCTGAGTGCATTATGGACACTTTGAAATTTCACGATGGATACTGATTGCTATACAAGCGGTAACCCAAAACACAAATATGGTCATAAATGCATTTAACGGTCATTCTGATTTTAATGCCCGCTATAGGAGCACCCTACTACGGCCCTCTTTCACTCAGGGCCGTCCTGGGTGCTTTATGGACTGTTTGACAAGTGCTGGAGGAGGAAATAGAGCCGTGCACCTGGTGATTGAAACCGTGCATCTGGTAACCCAAAAACACAAATATGGTCATAAATGCATTTAACGGTCATTCTGATTTTAATGCCCGCTATAGGAGCACCCTACTACGGCCCTCTTTCACTCAGGGCCGTCCTGGGTGCTTTATGGACTGTTTGACAAGTGCTGGAGGAGGAAATAGAGCCGTGCACCTGGTGATTGAAACCGTGCACCTGGTGATTGAAAACGTGCATCTGGTAACCCAAAAATTCAAATATGGTCCTAAATGCATTTAAGGGTCATTCTGATATTAATGCCCGCTATGGAAACACCCTACTACGGCCCTCTCTCTGTCGGGGGCGACCTGAGTGCATTATGGACACTTTGAAATTTCACGATGGATACTGATTGCTATACAAGCGGTAACCCAAAAACACAAATATGGTCATAAATGCATTTAACGGTCATTCTGATTTTAATGCCCGCTATAGGAGCACCCTACTACGGCCCTCTTTCACTCAGGGCCGTCCTGGGTGCTTTATGGACTGTTTGACAAGTGCTGGAGGAGGAAATAGAGCCGTGCACCTGGTGATTGAAACCGTGCATCTGGTAACCCAAAAACACAAATATGGTCATAAATGCATTTAACGGTCATTCTGATTTTAATGCCCGCTATAGGAGCACCCTACTACGGCCCTCTTTCACTCAGGGCCGTCCTGGGTGCTTTATGGACTGTTTGACAAGTGCTGGAGGAGGAAATAGAGCCGTGCACCTGGTGATTGAAACCGTGCATCTGGTAACCCAAAAACACAAATATGGTCATAAATGCATTTAACGGTCATTCTGATTTTAATGCCCGCTATAGGAGCACCCTACTACGGCCCTCTTTCACTCAGGGCCGTCCTGGGTGCTTTATGGACTGTTTGACAAGTGCTGGAGGAGGAAATAGAGCCGTGCACCTGGTGATTGAAACCGTGCACCTGGTGATTGAAAACGTGCATCTGGTAACCCAAAATTCAAATATGGTCCTAAATGCATTTAAGGGTCATTCTGATATTAATGCCCGCTATGGAAACACCCTACTACGGCCCTCTCTCTGTCGGGGGCGACCTGAGTGCATTATGGACACTTTGAAATTTCACGATGGATACTGATTGCTATACAAGCGGTAACCCAAAAACACAAATATGGTCATAAATGCATTTAACGGTCATTCTGATTTTAATGCCCGCTATAGGAGCACCCTACTACGGCCCTCTTTCACTCAGGGCCGTCCTGGGTGCTTTATGGACTGTTTGACAAGTGCTGGAGGAGGAAATAGAGCCGTGCACCTGGTGATTGAAACCGTGCATCTGGTAACCCAAAAACACAAATATGGTCATAAATGCATTTAACGGTCATTCTGATTTTAATGCCCGCTATAGGAGCACCCTACTACGGCCCTCTTTCACTCAGGGCCGTCCTGGGTGCTTTATGGACTGTTTGACAAGTGCTGGAGGAGGAAATAGAGCCGTGCACCTGGTGATTGAAACCGTGCACCTGGTGATTGAAAACGTGCATCTGGTAACCCAAAAATTCAAATATGGTCCTAAATGCATTTAAGGGTCATTCTGATATTAATGCCCGCTATGGAAACACCCTACTACGGCCCTCTCTCTGTCGGGGGCGACCTGAGTGCATTATGGACACTTTGAAATTTCACGATGGATACTGATTGCTATACAAGCGGTAACCCAAAAACACAAATATGGTCATAAATGCATTTAACGGTCATTCTGATTTTAATGCCCGCTATAGGAGCACCCTACTACGGCCCTCTTTCACTCAGGGCCGTCCTGGGTGCTTTATGGACTGTTTGACAAGTGCTGGAGGAGGAAATAGAGCCGTGCACCTGGTGATTGAAACCGTGCATCTGGTAACCCAAAAACACAAATATGGTCATAAATGCATTTAACGGTCATTCTGATTTTAATGCCCGCTATAGGAGCACCCTACTACGGCCCTCTTTCACTCAGGGCCGTCCTGGGTGCTTTATGGACTGTTTGACAAGTGCTGGAGGAGGAAATAGAGCCGTGCACCTGGTGATTGAAACCGTGCATCTGGTAACCCAAAAACACAAATATGGTCATAAATGCATTTAACGGTCATTCTGATTTTAATGCCCGCTATAGGAGCACCCTACTACGGCCCTCTTTCACTCAGGGCCGTCCTGGGTGCTTTATGGACTGTTTGACAAGTGCTGGAGGAGGAAATAGAGCCGTGCACCTGGTGATTGAAACCGTGCACCTGGTGATTGAAAACGTGCATCTGGTAACCCAAAAATTCAAATATGGTCCTAAATGCATTTAAGGGTCATTCTGATATTAATGCCCGCTATGGAAACACCCTACTACGGCCCTCTCTCTGTCGGGGGCGACCTGAGTGCATTATGGACACTTTGAAATTTCACGATGGATACTGATTGCTATACAAGCGGTAACCCAAAAACACAAATATGGTCATAAATGCATTTAACGGTCATTCTGATTTTAATGCCCGCTATAGGAGCACCCTACTACGGCCCTCTTTCACTCAGGGCCGTCCTGGGTGCTTTATGGACTGTTTGACAAGTGCTGGAGGAGGAAATAGAGCCGTGCACCTGGTGATTGAAACCGTGCATCTGGTAACCCAAAAACACAAATATGGTCATAAATGCATTTAACGGTCATTCTGATTTTAATGCCCGCTATAGGAGCACCCTACTACGGCCCTCTTTCACTCAGGGCCGTCCTGGGTGCTTTATGGACTGTTTGACAAGTGCTGGAGGAGGAAATAGAGCCGTGCACCTGGTGATTGAAACCGTGCAATCTGGTAACCCAAAAACACAAATATGGTCATAAATGCATTTAACGGTCATTCTGATTTAATGCCCGCTATAGACACCCTACTACGGCCCTCTTTCACTCAGGGCCGTCCTGGGTGCTTTATGGACTGTTTGACAAGTGCTGGAGGAGGAAATAGAGCCGTGCACCTGGTGATTGAAACCGTGCATCTGGTAACCCAAAAACAAATATGGTCATAAATGCATTTAACGGTCATTCTGATTTTAATGCCCGCTATAGGAGCACCCTACTACGGCCCTCTTTCACTCAGGGCCGTCCTGGGTGCTTTATGGACTGTTTGACAAGTGCTGGAGGAGGAAATAGAGCCGTGCACCTGGTGATTGAAACCGTGCATCTGGTAACCCAAAAACACAAATATGGTCATAAATGCATTTAACGGTCATTCTGATTTTAATGCCCGCTATAGGAGCACCCTACTACGGCCCTCTTTCACTCAGGGCCGTCCTGGGTGCTTTATGGACTGTTTGACAAGTGCTGGAGGAGGAAATAGAGCCGTGCACCTGGTGATTGAAACCGTGCACCTGGTGATTGAAAACGTGCATCTGGTAACCCAAAAATTCAAATATGGTCCTAAATGCATTTAAGGGTCATTCTGATATTAATGCCCGCTATGGAAACACCCTACTACGGCCCTCTCTCTGTCGGGGGCGACCTGAGTGCATTATGGACACTTTGAAATTTCACGATGGATACTGATTGCTATACAAGCGGTAACCCAAAAACACAAATATGGTCATAAATGCATTTAACGGTCATTCTGATTTTAATGCCCGCTATAGGAGCACCCTACTACGGCCCTCTTTCACTCAGGGCCGTCCTGGGTGCTTTATGGACTGTTTGACAAGTGCTGGAGGAGGAAATAGAGCCGTGCACCTGGTGATTGAAACCGTGCATCTGGTAACCCAAAAACACAAATATGGTCATAAATGCATTTAACGGTCATTCTGATTTTAATGCCCGCTATAGGAGCACCCTACTACGGCCCTCTTTCACTCAGGGCCGTCCTGGGTGCTTTATGGACTGTTTGACAAGTGCTGGAGGAGGAAATAGAGCCGTGCACCTGGTGATTGAAACCGTGCACCTGGTGATTGAAAACGTGCATCTGGTAACCCAAAAATTCAAATATGGTCCTAAATGCATTTAAGGGTCATTCTGATATTAATGCCCGCTATGGAAACACCCTACTACGGCCCTCTCTCTGTCGGGGGCGACCTGAGTGCATTATGGACACTTTGAAATTTCACGATGGATACTGATTGCTATACAAGCGGTAACCCAAAAACACAAATATGGTCATAAATGCATTTAACGGTCATTCTGATTTTAATGCCCGCTATAGGAGCACCCTACTACGGCCCTCTTTCACTCAGGGCCGTCCTGGGTGCTTTATGGACTGTTTGACAAGTGCTGGAGGAGGAAATAGAGCCGTGCACCTGGTGATTGAAACCGTGCATCTGGTAACCCAAAAACACAAATATGGTCATAAATGCATTTAACGGTCATTCTGATTTTAATGCCCGCTATAGGAGCACCCTACTACGGCCCTCTTTCACTCAGGGCCGTCCTGGGTGCTTTATGGACTGTTTGACAAGTGCTGGAGGAGGAAATAGAGCCGTGCACCTGGTGATTGAAACCGTGCATCTGGTAACCCAAAAACACAAATATGGTCATAAATGCATTTAACGGTCATTCTGATTTTAATGCCCGCTATAGGAGCACCCTACTACGGCCCTCTTTCACTCAGGGCCGTCCTGGGTGCTTTATGGACTGTTTGACAAGTGCTGGAGGAGGAAATAGAGCCGTGCACCTGGTGATTGAAACCGTGCACCTGGTGATTGAAAACGTGCATCTGGTAACCCAAAAATTCAAATATGGTCCTAAATGCATTTAAGGGTCATTCTGATATTAATGCCCGCTATGGAAACACCCTACTACGGCCCTCTCTCTGTCGGGGGCGACCTGAGTGCATTATGGACACTTTGAAATTTCACGATGGATACTGATTGCTATACAAGCGGTAACCCAAAAACACAAATATGGTCATAAATGCATTTAACGGTCATTCTGATTTTAATGCCCGCTATAGGAGCACCCTACTACGGCCCTCTTTCACTCAGGGCCGTCCTGGGTGCTTTATGGACTGTTTGACAAGTGCTGGAGGAGGAAATAGAGCCGTGCACCTGGTGATTGAAACCGTGCATCTGGTAACCCAAAAACACAAATATGGTCATAAATGCATTTAACGGTCATTCTGATTTTAATGCCCGCTATAGGAGCACCCTACTACGGCCCTCTTTCACTCAGGGCCGTCCTGGGTGCTTTATGGACTGTTTGACAAGTGCTGGAGGAGGAAATAGAGCCGTGCACCTGGTGATTGAAACCGTGCACCTGGTGATTGAAAACGTGCATCTGGTAACCCAAAAATTCAAATATGGTCCTAAATGCATTTAAGGGTCATTCTGATATTAATGCCCGCTATGGAAACACCCTACTACGGCCCTCTCTCTGTCGGGGCGACCTGAGTGCATTATGGACACTTTGAAATTTCACGATGGATACTGATTGCTATACAAGCGGTAACCCAAAAACACAAATATGGTCATAAATGCATTTAACGGTCATTCTGATTTTAATGCCCGCTATAGGAGCACCCTACTACGGCCCTCTTTCACTCAGGGCCGTCCTGGGTGCTTTATGGACTGTTTGACAAGTGCTGGAGGAGGAAATAGAGCCGTGCACCTGGTGATTGAAACCGTGCATCTGGTAACCCAAAAACACAAATATGGTCATAAATGCATTTAACGGTCATTCTGATTTTAATGCCCGCTATAGGAGCACCCTACTACGGCCCTCTTTCACTCAGGGCCGTCCTGGGTGCTTTATGGACTGTTTGACAAGTGCTGGAGGAGGAAATAGAGCCGTGCACCTGGTGATTGAAACCGTGCACCTGGTGATTGAAAACGTGCATCTGGTAACCCAAAAATTCAAATATGGTCCTAAATGCATTTAAGGGTCATTCTGATATTAATGCCCGCTATGGAAACACCCTACTACGGCCCTCTCTCTGTCGGGGGCGACCTGAGTGCATTATGGACACTTTGAAATTTCACGATGGATACTGATTGCTATACAAGCGGTAACCCAAAAACACAAATATGGTCATAAATGCATTTAACGGTCATTCTGATTTTAATGCCCGCTATAGGAGCACCCTACTACGGCCCTCTTTCACTCAGGGCCGTCCTGGGTGCTTTATGGACTGTTTGACAAGTGCTGGAGGAGGAAATAGAGCCGTGCACCTGGTGATTGAAACCGTGCATCTGGTAACCCAAAAACACAAATATGGTCATAAATGCATTTAACGGTCATTCTGATTTTAATGCCCGCTATAGGAGCACCCTACTACGGCCCTCTTTCACTCAGGGCCGTCCTGGGTGCTTTATGGACTGTTTGACAAGTGCTGGAGGAGGAAATAGAGCGTGCACCTGGTGATTGAAACCGTGCATCTGGTAACCCAAAACACAAATATGGTCATAAATGCATTTAACGGTCATTCTGATTTTAATGCCCGCTATAGGAGCACCCTACTACGGCCCTCTTTCACTCAGGGCCGTCCTGGGTGCTTTATGGACTGTTTGACAAGTGCTGGAGGAGGAAATAGAGCCGTGCACCTGGTGATTGAAACCGTGCACCTGGTGATTGAAAACGTGCATCTGGTAACCCAAAAATTCAAATATGGTCCTAAATGCATTTAAGGGTCATTCTGATATTAATGCCCGCTATGGAAACACCCTACTACGGCCCTCTCTCTGTCGGGGCGACCTGAGTGCATTATGGACACTTTGAAATTTCACGATGGATACTGATTGCTATACAAGCGGTAACCCAAAAACACAAATATGGTCATAAATGCATTTAACGGTCATTCTGATTTTAATGCCCGCTATAGGAGCACCCTACTACGGCCCTCTTTCACTCAGGGCCGTCCTGGGTGCTTTATGGACTGTTTGACAAGTGCTGGAGGAGGAAATAGAGCCGTGCACCTGGTGATTGAAACCGTGCATCTGGTAACCCAAAAACACAAATATGGTCATAAATGCATTTCGGTCATTCTGATTTTAATGCCCGCTATAGGAGCACCCTACTACGGCCCTCTTTCACTCAGGGCCGTCCTGGTGCTTTATGGACTGTTTGACAAGTGCGAGGAGGAAATAGAGCCGTGCACCTGGTGATTGAAACCGTGCATCTGGTAACCAAAAAATGGTCATAAATGCATTTAACGGTCATTCTGATTTTAATGCCCGCTATAGGAGCACCCTACTACGCCCTCTTTCACTCAGGGCCGTCCTGGGTGCTTTATGGACTGTTTGACAAGTGCTGGAGGAGGATAGAGCCGTGCACCTGGTGATTGAAACCGTGCACCTGGTGATTGAAAACGTGCATCTGGTAACCCAAAAATTCAAATATGGTCCTAAATGCATTTAAGGGTCATTCTGATATTAATGCCCGCTATGGACACCCTACTACGCCCTCTCTCTGTCGGGGCGACCTGAGTGCATTATGGACACTTTGAAATTTCACGATGGATACTGATTGCTATAAAGCGGTAACCCAAAAACACAAATATGGTCATAAATGCATTTAACGGTCATTCTGATTTTAATGCCCGCTATAGGAGCACCCTACTACGGCCCTCTTTCACTCAGGGCCGTCCTGGTGCTTTATGGACTGTTTGACAAGTGCTGGAGGAGGAAATAGAGCCGTGCACCTGGTGATTGAAACGTGCATCTGGTAACCCAAACACAAATATGGTCATAAATGCATTTAACGGTCATTCTGATTTTAATGCCCGCTATAGGAGCACCCTACTACGGCCCTCTTTCACTCAGGGCCGTCCTGGGTGCTTTATGGACTGTTTGACAAGTGCTGGAGGGGAAATAGAGCCGTGCACCTGGTGATTGAAACCGTGCACCTGGTGATTGAAAACGTGCATCTGGTAACCCAAAATTCAAATATGTCCTAAATGCATTTAGGGTCATTTCTGTATTAATGCCCGCTATGGAACACC